>NW_023998562.1:759303-866516 GCF_014805625.2 Glossina fuscipes
GTTTGTTTTTATAAAACCCAAAATTTTTTTTTTTTAAAAATTTTTTTGAAAAAAATTTTTTTTTTTTTTTCATTTGGGGGGTCGTCTTAATAAAAAAAAAAAAAAAAAAAAAAAAAAAAAACAAAACAAAAAGACGACTATAAACACAACAATCAACAACAATTGTGACGAGGATGCCGAAAACAACAACGATAACAACAATAGCAGTAACAACAACAACGATAGCGATAAAGGTGCATAAAACATTAAGTGGTTGTGGCAGCAAAATTGCTACAAATTGAAACTCACCCGCCATAGGAAACAGAGCTAGTATTGGCTACAGCGAAAGCAGCAACAGCAGCGGCAGTCTTATGCAAATTACTTACAGTTTACTTAAGAGGCAATTTTCTAAACAAGCTAGCCACCCAGTCATTTAGTCATCTTGTAAGCAGCAAAAACAACAACAGGAACTACAACAACAACAACAACAACAATAATAATAATAATAATAATAACAAAATCAACGGCAACAACTAGCATGAGCCATCTTAACAATAAGACAACATCTGACTTGGCTAAATCCAAAAAGTGACCATGGCCATGGCTAAAGAACAAATACAACAAACAAAAGTAAAAGAAAATAAAAACTATAAGTTGAAAACTTAAAATAAAATAAAAATGTAAATTTTCTACTTTGATATGCAAACAAGTACTATCTTAAATGCAATCAGACACGTGATGAATAAATAATTCATCTTTTAAATCTAACTCTTTAGTCGTTTGTTTGGTCGTTCAATAGATAAATATCTGTATTTTTATTACTTCTTAATTACATAGAAAAAAATATTAGTAAATTATTTACACCTTTCAATTAATATTAAGTTTATTGAAAATAAACTTAATAATCCATTTAAATGTATGTCCATAGTTACAAGAGATTTATCTTCATAAGCAAAAGACTCACTTCCATAACAAACCTGTTTAGCACTTATAGAGGTCGCTGCAAGAATATTATCTCAGATTGAACTGAGTTTTATGTGTATGTGCTTTTCATCGTTTCTTTGAAATAATAATTAAGTAAATTGCAAATTCATTATCAGGAATTAACAAAAATTTATGACTCGAAGACGAAATTAGACTTTTTATCACAAGTTACACATTTTGCTGTATGGGGGCAAATATTGCGACCGATCTTAGCATTTTCTCTTTGAATCGTTTACCGGCAGGCACTTCATTAATGCAGCGAAGTTAACCCATAAACAAGAAGATAAGTTACCAGTTAACGTATACTCTAAAGCTTCTGCCTCGGTCTGGTGTGTTATTTAAAATTTTTATATTCACCACCGAATTATGTCGAAACGTTTGCAAGCTCAATATACTCCTGATGAATATCGAATTCTGAATCGATCTCAACGTATTCATTCGTCTGTTCGCCAATCTGTCCGTATTACTTAGTATCTATATTTATGGTAAACACTCTTCCATTCGCAAAATTGTAAAAATTGTAAAAAAAACTTGAAAATGGCCAAAATTAGTCGCCCACAGTGCAATACAAATTGAGAAAAGCTCTGTGTTCTGGGTAGTTTAATCTCATAACTGATCATGCACACGATCAAAATATCCAAGTATTTACCAGAAAAATGGAAATAAACAACCATTAGTCTTTTGTGGGAGGACGGCGATGAGTATAAATAATTCGTTTATAGCTGAACATAATTATTTAATTATTTACTATGACTTTAATTATATCCATATATATGCTCACCTAGTACTGCATGTCGTGGCGTTTTATCAGAGTATTTTGCCTTCATTATGTCTCGTTTTTTGCGTTTAATTTTTTTATTTTAATAATATGCTGGCTGGATAAGCATAACAGCCGAGTTCAATTCTCTTAGAAGTAAATCTTAATGGTTTGTCTGGCTTGCATTCGTATTCCGTTAATTTCCTATCATCAATTGAGATTTAGAAGCATTTTGCTTACAAAAACACTAGGAAGTTAATGATGTCTGCAACTGGGATTTCTTGTTGTATATAAACCGTTTTCAACGAAATATCTTATAGTACTGCGTAAAGCTGAAAGACGTCACAGAGTTGCTTAACGCTATGCAGCACTAGTTAAATCTTATCTCTCAAAATGAACTTAACAGCTCAATATTTATCGGAGGAAAGAAATATACTTCAATCAAATGCACATGTGCTACTTAACTCAATAATTTCTCTGTCAAGACCTCACGGAAACATTTGCCCTCCCTTCAAGCAATTCTCGAGACTTTTTGGCCATATAGCCAGTTACGGCTCAATTTTAAAGACAACTTGTGAACTTAGTGTTGCCCAAGTTGCAAAAGCTTTTATGACCGCAAACAAGAACACGCGTTGACATTCTAGTGGTGAAACATAACCCCGTTTCCTTATGGGAATTAGAGCTGCTTCGAACGTCACAGATCAAAGACATGTCTTCTTTCCATGTTGAAAATGTTATACAACCGAAGTTCTTAAACGTAAAATATGTCGATAAACGTCTATCCAAATTTTCGATCTAAATTTGAAACATTTCTTACCGGATATATTAAATATAGCTGTTTTAATAACTAACAATTTCTTTTTGTATAAAAATCCCTTGATAGAAGGTTTTCCTTGATTCGCAACTTTGCACATATGTAGAAGAGCTTCTAAAAGTGGCAAACCCTCTGCTTCTCTATAAATGCACGCGCCAAGTAGAAATAGTTCGCTTCTATTGCTAATGCATATCTTAGCTCGCCTTTCGTCCGTTGTCCATTTAACGGCCCCGAGCATTAATTAAATTAAAATTATTAAATTTAATTAAACAACAGATGATAAGAAAGATATCTTAAAATTTTTTATTCCAGCAATGCATAATATTTCGGATGCGAAAACGTAAAAATTTAATAGGTTTTTCTTTTAATGCCTATTTTTATAAAAATAATTCTTACAGCAATCGAATTATTTTGATTTTTATTTATTTATTTATTTTTTTTTTATATATAAATCAAACACATAGACAATAATAATATTATAATAATATTTCGAGTAAATAAGTGAAAAAATGTGTGCGACTAATATTTCGCTTATTGACTAAGTCCTATCTAGATTAGTAAGTTGGTTGGTAACCTTAAGAGTTTAGTGTAAACTACAAATACTTTTTTGATCATATTTTGTCAAGGTTTTCAAAGTAATTATTCAAGTTGTTTATGGTTTATTTAATTTTTTAAGTTGTTTTTTTTTCACAAAAAACAAGTGAAACGAGTTATGGAGATTTACGCAGCAATCTTTAGCGGTCTCTTGAAATGATTGACTTTACCCGAATGTCTGTGCACAAATATCATAAATCATTTTGATAAGATAACGACCGAAAAACAAAAGTATACTAATCGTGTTATTTTGATTGTAACACTTAGTAAAGATGTAAGTGCAAAGCGGAAGATGTCTGGACCTTAGCTAACGTCCCCGAGGAAAGATCATACTCAACGCCTCGCAATCTCGCCCACAAGAGGAAAAGACGCTAAATTAAGAGAAAACCCCAATGAAATTCATTATATTTAATAATACACAATTTCGATTGAAGCAAATAGTGTAGTGTGTAATGTTAGTTATTTAGTTTTGTTCAGAAACGTTTCCAATTACCCATTGGTGCGTTCATAATATTGATCGCTATTATTAGTTTCCTAAGTCAACATGGTGTATTTCAAACCAAAACCGCCTGATATTGTATTGCATCGGTGGATAAAGTTTTATTTTGCTTGACCTGGATCGAACAAGTCAGCGAAGAATTACGTGATGGAGCTATGGCTGTGCACGCTCTCAGATGAAATATTTAGATGCCACCGCTCATGTTCACCGGGAATTTGACTTTTAGACTCCCCTCAAAAGTTTATTAGAGGGGCTTACACACTTGCAATTCCTGTACTGCATTATTTCTGCAATTAGGAAGCTAAAGCTAGAGACAGGTTATTCCGCCTTCGAAAGCGCTCAATGACCCATTTTTAATGATTGAACTAAAGAAAGTGGAATTAAGCAGCAGATGTTCGCATTAATGTACCCAACAGTCACGTCTTTATGCGTACCACTAATGATTAGGGCATAGTTTATGTATTCTTGATTAGTGTTAATTTCTGAATCGCATCAAGCACGTCCGTCCACTCGTCTGTTAATCTGCGTAGTAAAAAAAGTGAAAACACCAAATTCGTTCGAAGTTGTTGCACCCAGATTGATATTGAAAGTAGGCCAAATCGGTCAAATCGGTACGTCCACGCTACAACCTAATCTGAGAGCATATCTGTTCTCAAAAGGCAAACCAAGGACTTTTTTCGTATTACTCATAAACTGCAACAATCAGAATTTATATATTCCATGGGCGATCCTATATCACCTAAAGAAAAACGAAACAAATATTGGCCACGCCAGTCTGTTAGTGTAGAGTATAAAAATTCGCTTACTTCCGTGTTTCTTGTAAAATAGAAATAGTGGTAAAAAAAAGGTAAAAAAGATTGAGGCGCAACTGTATAAAGCTTTCTTACTTGTTATATATTAATTATTTTCTTACTAGCAGATTTTGAGCGGTAGCTAGCACTTTACTCTCTCATATCAAAAACCATAACGCGTTAAGTAAACGACTTCTTACGTCAAGTTCCCATATCAATTTTTTTTTTTATACGCAATAAGGAGTTTTTTCAATTTTTGTACATGTACTGTCAGATTATTCGTAGAATATAACATTTCTATCATAAGATTTGTTCTATATTATTCCAATACCAATTTTTTTTTAAAGCGGAGGTGTTCTCAGGGGCGTCTCATTCCGTTACCAACTTGCGCAGATTTCCAATGCTTTTGCTAACTTTGAAGATAATACCTTAATTTTTGGCGAACCGCACTACGTTTACCACAGGCAGACAAATAAATGTGGAGCAGGCGGACAGACGCACATGATCGATCGATTCGGAATTTAATGTTGACCAACAATTCAAAGTTTCACTTTTACTTTTTATCAGTCCAGCACTAGCAATATCGGCAATGTCAATTTTTGAAGGAATTAAGGGATTCTACTAAACTCATACCACATATATATACAAATACATATATACATACACAATAAAGCAGGCATGTTGGTAGCGTACCGACAGTCCGACAACCGGAGTAGATCTGCGAACGGCACATGGATTTATATATAAGCTTATTTCCCACATATATCGAGGAGTTGTAAGGAAATATCGTGAAGTAGATTGTTATATGACTCAATTGCTCAGTGATGATCGCTTTTTGCGGGCATAACTGTATAGGTTTGAAATTGAATTTGGGCAATTTCTGTGGTATTACAATGGACCCAGAGCATATGTTTTCCCTCCTTGCGAAATTGCTCTGAAAAGAGTTGAGTTGATATTGCCTAAACGCCAGAACAAAACTGTTTTAAGTTCTGAGGCAAAACAAGTTCAACTCGGCCACTCCAGTAATATAGGCAGCTAGCAATGGTGAGATAATTCTTCTGTGAGCTCAACTGCGATCATATTAAAATAAAATTTTTTGGAATTAATTGTTTTACCACATGATAGTGATGAATGAAATCATTCGAATGAATTGGAACTCCAAACGTATACCATATTTTCGAGCAAGAAAACGTAATGTTTTCGTATGAGGGAAACATCAATTATTAATATTGTAACCTAAAACATCCCCTTTGTAATTCTACGTTTCTACTCAATTTCTTTTGATATTGAGTTCATCTGAATCGTAATTTTTAGGCCAACGTAAATGTTATTGACACAAGATCTTACAAGATCTACTTACAACTCATTAACAGGAACTTATGTTTCTAAAGATTTAGTTCTGATTCTGGTCATGTCATTTCAAATGTCAAGATTCAAATCTCTAAACTCCAGTGACTTACGCTCCTCAAATATTCTGCTTATATACTTTTTTTAAGAAAGTTACCAGTCTTTACCTTCGTTGTGACAATTTTGTGTTAATCCCTTTTCCCTTATTCTGTGAAATGTTTCTAACCTTTTCGACAATCGCTAGCTGCATGAAACAAGTGAACCTTCATGACTGTGCTGTGGTATTACAGCTTCACCACAATCTACAGTCTTGCGTAATGTTCGACGTTACCGGAACTTGAGTGAACTTTTGATACCCAAATTGCCTTTCCAACGTTTAGCGCGCAAAATCGCCCAGATTTTCAGAACTAACTTGCATTCCCAATCGGCTTCAATTACAATTTTTTAAGAAGCCTCTGAAGCTTATTCGAAGATGCTAATTTGTGCTAAAGATGCTAATCTATGATAAATGTGTCATTCTTATGCCCAAGAATTCCACAAACTAGCTTTCGAGTCTCAGTTAAGATATATCAAATGAGCTCGGCGCTGTTAAAGTAATATCTAAGCTCAAAAATTAAATGTAAAACGCTGAAATTTCTTTTACTGATCATATAATTGCAATCTTCAATTTATGTGATCGGTCTACTCAAGAAGGTATAGTATTAACGCTCCACAATAATTCATTGCTTGCCCGCTCGCATTATTTTTGTGTTGTAAGTATTCATTATAACACTAGGATAAGCGTTCTTCTCATTTCCTGACCATAAATATTTTTATTTTACTAGCGCAAACATTTCAATTTTTCTAGCATAAGCATTTTCTCACATTTAACACTTTGTCAACATAAGCATATCATTAGACTTGTGGTAATATAAAAGGACGAAATCGATAATAAAGATCAAGTCATTATTCACATTTTGATTTGTCTCCTTATCTTCCAAGTACAAAGATTTTAAAATAGAAAGTAGAAATACTCTGGAAATATTCCTATCAGTTTGTTGAACATCACAGTGTATTTTGTTGTACCATTTCCGTAATTGCGTTTCTTAGAAAGGGACTAGACTTTCGTAATTGTGGACACTTTGTACACTTATGCATACATATACATATAGATAGTGTATACATATAGCGACGTTTCTTTCACCTTTAATACAGGTGTTAAAGGATAAATAGCAAAAAGAAAGCTGGTGATGTAATTTGAGTTTTAAAGATATGTTGCAATTTTGAAAAATTTAGCAATGTTTTGTAATATCACGGGGTCTGAGGCGAAAGCATATTCCAAAAGTTTAAGTTTATAGTGCAATAACCCAGTGGAATAATTTCCATATACTGCTGTCGATAGTTAATGAGGTTAAACCAGACGAAGCGTCCAGAACCGATTAATAGGAAAGACGTAGAATTCCATCATGATAATGCTATACAACCCGACAATTTTAATGGCTCAGCAAAAATAAGGATTTTGATGCATCCACGATATAACTCATACGTTGGTCCGTCTGACTTCCATAGGCTTCGCCCCCATTAAAATCTTATAATCAGTTTTTCGCCCATAAATCTCAGCAGATTTGCAGTTATATCGCAACGGTTTTATCAAAAAAATTACAAAAGTTATCGATCAAAAGGGCATAGATTTGATTTTATAAACTTCATTTAAAATATTTAGAGAATAAGTAAGAATTATATACCCTACACCGCTTCGCCTAATACAGTTATTCGCTCGTTTTGATATAATAATAATACACTAAAATGTACACAGTATTTTCATGCAAAGACATCATTTTTATAAAAGCCCGCATATTAGAAGGTTAGATATTCTCTCCATATAAGAATTTGCATTTCGTGATAGCGCCAATATAAGTCGGGGTCCAAAAATAGGCCTATGTGACCCAAATTCCCTACCATTTATTTATTTTTTTTTGCTAAAAGGCTCGTATAAATTATTAAGATATTATGAGATATCTTATATGGAGTAAGGGAAGAAATAGACCCATATGGCTCAAATTAGGTCCACTTAAATTTTTTATTTATTACTATCATGAGCAAGTTTCCATCACAAAAAAATTAGCAATTAGGCTTTTTTGGCACATAAGTATTTACGTTTTGTGAGAATCCGTACATGCGGTGGTATCCAAAAATAGACCAAATTCGGTAAAGTAGATTTCAACGTCAATTTACTATTAGCAGCCCATTTTCACCATGGAATGTTGAAAATACGAGGTTTTTACCATATAAAGCTCTAGTTTCCGCAAGGAAGGTTATATGATACAGGGTTCACCAAACTGCCCGGGCTTGTCCAAAGTTTTCACACGAATATAAAATGCCACTACTACTACTACTTCAGTGTACCAAATTTTATCACAAAAATTGCGACCTGCAGCTTGAACACAAAAATACATCGACAGACATCTAATGGACGGACAAACAGGGTTAGATCGAATTAGAAAATCATCCTGAATCGATCGGTATAATAAATCGTTGGTCTATCTTAAGCCCTTGTGTGCGTTGCATACGAAGGCACTAACTTAGTATAATCTGCACCACAAGTGGTACACAAGTGCTTGAATTTTGCTGAAACAGGACACGAACGTTTTCTTTCGTTCAATATACTGAAAATTCGTTTTGTGTTTAATATTTGTTTCTTCCCTATAAAAGTTCCAACTGTTCCTGTTAATGCATTAATTTATTTTTTACATATTATTAATTAAAATGAATACTAAAATTCTAAACAATCTCTCTCATCTAAATAATTTGCATCAGAAATTCAATTCATTTACTTTTTGACAGAATGCGAAAATATTTAAAGTCTCTTCAAGCAAACACCTGTAAAAGGAACAAGCATAACAAGCAACAAGTTAGTGTTGCGTTTTTTTGCTATATTTTTCCAATTTATCATTTAAGCAGCTTATAAGCTTAACTATGCGTGGAAATATATGTGTAAATAAATATATTACATTTATACATATTGATACGTTCGTACGTGCATGCATGTTTTTATATTAATGGCTTGAGGCGCATCGCTTTTGAAGTCATAACGATTTAATGTTATTGTCATAAGCGTATTTTCGTTGCTGCTATTATTGTTGAATGTCTTCGGTTATTGTCATTTTATTATATTTAAGTAGGAAGCGTCGCTATGGGGATTTTTTCTTTACAAAGTAATTGGTTGTGACATAACTTTCTTAAACGTAAGCAGTTGAAGTTATGTAAGCAAATTGTGAAGAATTTTTTAATAATTAAGAGACATCATTTTCGTTGCTATTGATTTGCAATAAAACGTGAGTTGTTGGATGACTTAAGTTTCATCTATAAACTGAGTTTTTTAATTAGCATAATTCAATAACGCATTAGAATAGGAGTTTGAACGAAAACTATTACACATATTGAACTATTGAACTCGTCGGTAGCTTTCTTGACTTCAAATCGAACTGCTTTTTAGATATATCACGTCTCTCAGTAAGCTTCCAGTCTGATATTTATATGGCAACGATGTTAACAGACCCTTATGAATTCTGCATAGTACAAACCTTCAAACGATGCATGTCAAAATTTCATGAAAACGAGAGCAAGCTAAAACGGTATAATCGGAAAACATCAGCCATAAAATAACCTGTATTTCTCCACTTGGTATAATTTGTATTATAAAAACATAACCTTTAAGATATAGTACATTTTTTTATGTAAGCGTTTTTTAAAATGTGCGAGACGTGACCGCGCAATCAATTCGAATGAATCCATATTTAATATGTTTCGTTCTCAGGTTCTCAAAATATCTCGAAAATTAGGGTCTGTTCGCTAAGAACGAATATACATGTGTTGACGTCTCACAGACGAGCATAAGTCTAAAAATGATTTTAAAGCGATTTGTACAACAAAATGTGGATCTACCTGTAATTTTTTACGACCAGTGAAGTAGTGTGTAAAGCGGGTATAAAAACAGCTAATAAAATTTGGATACGTATTGCATTTCGTTAATATATTCTTGCATTTAGCTGCTAACTTAGTTCTGCTTTGTCTTAAAGCTTTTCAAAGTTCTAGTTTACTGACAAGCACAAAACAGGGTAACTGTTTTAGTTAAAATTCGTTGTTCTTTCTGGATTGGTTATGACTATACACTGTTTAGCCGAAATGTTTGTATTACTGAACATTTATTGAAAAGAAAAACACTCTGCAGACTTTTTCTGTGCTTCTTTAAATTAATATAAATTTTTACTCTTATGTCAATATAGAAACGCCTAAAAATTGCACTTTATCTAGTTTCTTTCAGTTTTTATAAAAAGTAATCACTAAATGACTTACTTGCTGTTGCAGTTAATCAATTGTCTACTCACTTGGTTTTGTTAAGTTTGTGCGATATTTAATAATAAACTAAATGAAATATTATATAAGATTTTCTCAGCAATAAATTGTTTAATAGTCGTAGTTGTCGAACTATGGACAAATATGAATTTATATTATTCGGAGTGCTTTCAAAACTTTTAATTTTGTTATATATAATTTTTCAATCCTTATGTTAAAAAAAATCGTCCACTTTTTATTTAGGACATTAGTGGCTGCTTTTATTTAACTTTTAATTCCTGTTGTGTTTTCAAAATTTGTAATTTTTGCTTTATTTATTTATTTTCGAATACGGTGGATTTTCCTTTTTCGCAAAGCAGCCGTAACTTTATGGAGTTATACATCCATACTCATTAAAATGCAGCAATGACATCTGTTTTAGTGTGATAAAGGAGAACTTATCGCAGCTGTGATGCCAATGCTGTCCTTTGAAAGTGCATCGAATGTATTCGTTTCTTACGCTCCGCATGTTCCTCTCATTTCTCATAGAGACAAATTATATTAAATTACCCTATGCATTTCCTTTAAACTTTATTTTCGGGCAGTTGTTCGAGTCATTGAGGAAGGGTTCTCTCTCTCTTTCTCTCTTCGTTACATTAAGTCTCCACAATAATGAACTAGTTGTCGGTGTAGTCTTCTTGTCCAGAAGAGATATCTAAGTTTTGGAAAGCACGCACAGTGACCTGCTTGCCATATACCTCGATATTATAATTACAGAACGTTTTAATTGCGATTTATATCAACCGGGTAAATCTTTCAACGTACGAGACATGTGCTCCAGAAATGCTCTCCGTTGCCAACATAATTGTGTACCGACTCGTTTTAATGTTCAGCTTCAATTTACGTATCGATTACTTTCTCATAAGTGAGAATCTTTCATCTGTACAAGATGGTCAAGCTATTGCCTCCGGTATTTCATAGCACTCGTTGATTCCATTATCGCTTTCTGTCAATGTCGCTAGAGCTGGACGCGATTATAAAATCTTCATAAAGACTAACACTAAAGCAATCATTAGTTATTTACGAGAAATTGATTTTAATGCAATATATTTTTGAAATTGCGTGCATTGCCGAATTCACTCTCTAACATCGCACATATTATTTTTCATTTTAAGCTGTCATCTCACAATGCTACTCTTAACTGGACCATTTCGTATGAAAGATCCCCCAGAGACATTGCCTATAAACATTATATTGATCCTATTAACTGGCGGATCTATTGTAAGTTGGATTATAAAATGAAGTTCTTAATGGGGATAGAAAAAAATCAAGCGTACGCTAAATTCTTCGATAATACCAACTCTAAGCAAATATGGTGTGTGCTCCACAATAAAGGTATATTGGGAGGTAGTAGAGATGATCCTAACGAAGTTGACGTAAACACTGTTAATGAATGTTTCGTGCAACATCAACTAAATGCGCGCAACTTCGGAGATAGAGATTACTCTTTTCCATTCCTTAATGTGGATGAAAACGTTCTCCACAGTGCTGTTTGAAAAATAACATCTGCCTCGGTTATAGTTACCAAAATATGTATCAAACTTTTTAGCTTTATCTTTCCTTACATATCTAATCATCTATTGTTCCATCAAAGTTCATCAAAGTTCCATGCTAAGCCCTCTTTTGTTAAACCTTTTTGTCAATGTTCTTGGGGATATGGTTGCTAACGACTGCACTTTTTTGACATATTTCTACTTTATAGGCACAGTTAGATACTATGCTTTGCATTAACTCTACTAAGGTTTTCCAAAGCCGAGTCACTTAACCTGAATATTAAATTAACTGAGTATTCCATTGATCTTGTGGACTCAATGTAATGTCTTGGGGTAACCCTTGGTTGCAAACTCAGCTTTGGCTTTCTCTGGTAGTGCATAGCATTGCGCATTCGCTCCTAACGACGCACGTTGACTATTGTATTGAAGCCTTTTCTGGTTGCCGATCGTATAACTTGGTCAGACTTCAACTTATGGTTAACCGTATTACACGCTTTGCTTCTAGTGTTAAAACCGGAGATCACATCTTCTCCTTCGTCCATGTTTTTTTTTAATTTTCCTTTCCCGATTACCTAAAATTAGATTGCGAATCTTTACCTTTAAAAAAATCATTTAATCTCGATCCGCAAGCCTTAATAACATGTATTTCGAATCTATGCGCTGAACGATTTTTACTGCGCGCACAGCTGGATATTGGAACGCCTTACTATCGTGTCTGATATCCTTCGATAATTCCTTGTATATGTTCAGAAGAAAACTAACCTCCTTGCTAAACTCATCATGTATATTTTGTTGCTGGTAGAAATTGATTATTACGTAATTTATGAAGCTTTTGGATTACATTTGCATCCATCCAGTTTGCTTATATATTCATTTATGTTGCAGTTTCTTTTTGCACTTCGCATGTGTCTAGTAGCTATGTAATAGGCCTGTCTTTCATAGTTATTGTAAATAATATCATCATTTTTCTGCATGGATGTAGTATCCGATGTGTTCAACAAACGTTATACTTTTTAACCAACACTATACCGTTCTTATGGCGATATAACCAAAAACGGATTCTCTCTGGTATCGAACAGTCGGCATAGGTTTATTCGCTTTTCTAATGTAAATGTTTTTACTTTTATCTGCATTGATCACATTACGGTAAGTTTCTTATTGGCTTACCTCTGTTAAATTTCCAATATTTAATAAGGTGATACGTACCTGTAAATAGATAGAATTAAGACAAAATTGAAGATTAAAAATTAACAGGTATGCAATTAAAATGCTTAACAAATTTCATGATCACAACGTGCTATTAAATATAAGATCTCTTTATAAAACTCCAGGTTATCCTATAAGCCAATCTTGTTCCCGTACGAATATATAGTCCAATCTAGCGCAATAGTTATAAACACTATTTTTCCGCCTGTTGCAAACAATTTTTTGGGATTACTTTCATTAATTTCTAATTTGGCTTAATTTGATGAAGTTTTTAAGGTCATAAAGACATCCCTAATAAGTGCGCAGAGAGACATAGTTAAAATATAAAATATATATACTTTTTTTTCTGGATATAAAAGGCCTTAGCAAGTCTCGCAAACTTTATCAGATACAAACTTTTACGTATCAAATTATGAGTTTACGCGAATTACAAACGTTCGTAGCGTATCGTTACACATCGCATACGTTTACGTCAGCAAGTAAATAACGAGTGTTCACGTGACACAACTTAAATACAAACGACATTATTAGCTAAATAAAAGCGGGGCAGACAAGTGGCAAAACAATTAGCAACCACGATATAATATTCAGCCACAAGAACAATAACAATAACAACAACGAAATGTATTACTTATGAAAATGTTTTGGACACCTACACATAAAAATTGGTTTAAATTAACTTTACGCGGTAAAAATTGATTTAACAAATTTTCTTACGATGCAAGATTTCTTAATACGAGGGTAACTCAGCATCTATTGCCAACAGTAACGATATTTTTATTAGGTGCGATTTGACATTCGGCATTAGTTTTCTCAGATGTCATAGCAACACTATTTGGTTATTTATTTAGTTTCCAGGAAAGGGTGGAATAAATCAGTAAATCCTTTCATTGATTTTTCGTTGATATTTTACGACTTTCGACCAACAATTTCGCACATCCCCTGCCAATCGGATCTAATCCTACTATTACTTTCTAACCTAGTACGCATAATATAGAATTTTGCGTTTAATTTATGCCAATCGCGAGATGGTCAAGTCGATCTGAAAAGTTTGTAACAAACAAATGACACATGACTTTTACTTTGAATGTTCAAAAACATGTTTGATAATAATTTGGCTCAGATACAATATGTTTACCTACAATCGACAGAAATCGTGCATGTTCGAAGTACTTTAATAGGGCGGAATCTTTTTTTTTTTTGGTGAAAGACTACATAATAATAATGGTGAGTCATGTTAACTATCAGAAGTCCGCTGGAGCCGACCCAAAGGCTCCCTACACGTAGGACGTTTCGAAATCGCCTGCTTTTTCGAATAATCGTTTTTTTCTACACACTGAGAAGTTCAGGTAGTTCCACCTCGACGAATAATGATATCAATGACGTCGAAATGGGCGGTTTATGCTTTCAAAATCTAATTTCACAAGATCAACACTTCTCTACGAACGTTATAATCCTAATTTGTTTAAAAATGTTTTAATGTCAGAGAGAATAGTTTAATAAAAAGGGCAACGGTTTTTTTTTTTTTTTTTGTTAGCTGCATGCAGTATCTATCGAGACACCCTCGTAAAAATGTATTTTTAGTATGTTTTTGAAAAAATCTCTGCGTACATCAACAAAGGAGAAAGTAAATTGTAAGGCTTGATTGTAACTTTGATGCTATTAAAGCACAACCAACTAACAACAAGCAACAACGAAAAAAATCAGCAGTAAGTGGTTTAAAAAGAAAAAAAGTGCTGCAATATTTGAAAGTAATCAGTCGAAACGAATTTGCTTTACCTACGTTTAAAAGAAAACTTCTTCTTTTTCGCAGAGTAAATTTTTAGTTTGTAAAGAGAGTCTCAATCATGTAAAAACCCATTAGGATAATATTTTAATGCTATAAGTCCGCCCAGCGAGGTTAGTACTGGTAAAACAGACAACTGCAACGACAACTTCTGCAAAGGTAATTGCATTCCTGTTGTTTTCTTTAGGCATTTAAATTTATGAAGATATGCTTTGCTTAGTAGCTTGTGTTGACTAGTCAATATAGTGTGGTACAAGCAAGCTGTATCCCGATTTTGTGCGGACTTTATCAGCTCCTGGCCGCAATCTTCGGGCGTTTTGCTGAAGGGTATAGCATCCAGTGATGATCGTTGTTCTTGTTAATGAAACTAATGTAGAAGGAAAAGATTGTACCGGTGGGCCTACGGTCGTTTAGCATGTTGCGTTGTCCTTTAATTTATATGTTACTAAAGCAACTGTAAATTTATCACGACATTCTTGAAAAATCATCAGAATGCATGGGAGAGATTGTTAGCTAATGTATTAGTGTTTTACTAACTTCTGTATGGATTTGTGTTGGTATTTATTGGGAAGACTTATGTTTAATATGATACGTTTGTTGTTTTGCGAGCGGTAGCTTACTTTACTCTATAATCACGTTTTGCCGGTTATATTTAAAAAAAAAAATAAAAAAATTAAAAAATTTTTTTTTTTAATTTATGCCTTTTTTGCTTAAGTTGACAACGAGTCTCTCATCTTCAGTTTCTTTTTTTCATTTATTTCTTTTTTTCAATATTCATATGTGTGAAATGAAACACAAAAACCGACACAACTCAAGAGATTGGCTGTGTTTTTTTATTAAACACATATCTAACTCTCGACAATACGTACACATTTCTATTTAACTGATTAGGGCTTAACATGCTACAGGCATAAAACTTACAGCCAGTACAGGTCTAAAGCAGATATACAAAGTATAACTTTTTATGTAAAAGAAAAACAATAGATAAAATATGTAGAAAAAAAGAATTGTGAAAAAGTTTTTTGCACCTTTCTCTATTGCTAAACAAGCTATATACATACACACTCGTACTTCACCATCATCATGAAAGATGTATGAGTTTCTTGCACTATGCCAAGCTAAAAAATATTATCTACCCGTTGTTATATCTGTCTCCTCCGTTAGCTATGTCTGCTGAACAAAAACCTTAGGCATAAAAGACATATCTAAATACATATATAGACGAGCATTATTTGTTTTATTGTCATTTCTATTGTCTTTGATTGCACCTGTAAATTAATTTTATTGCAAGCGCGATGTCAATGTTTTATAGTGCTTTTCATAATTCTTCGACGAGAAAAAAGAACAAAAACAAAAAGGTAGGAAAATTTTTATTGTTTTCAAGTCGTTTATTATTAATGAATCAATTAAGTCTTAGAATTTCTCTATTAATAGCTTCTTCTTGCTAATTTTTTACAACTATTGTCTAGAAGGTGAGAAGCCATATTAATTTTGCAGGTTCTTTTGTATGATATAGGAGAGGCTAATAAATATGTATGTGTATGTCACATATTAGGGTGATTACGTCGAATTCTTGGAACGATTTATCGGATTTTCAAAAATCAAAAACCGCTGCATTTTATATATGAAACTTGCGTTGTTGATGGAAGGCCAAAAGTCATGCACATACTTACCATAAACGTCAAGTCAAGAAACATTTCGAACGAAAACTTACATGTATATCCCAAAATCAGCAAAGTATGCTTGACAGCAGATCTACAAAAGCGCTCGTTGACTGTATTCGTAAGGTAGAATATGTAAATAAGTTCAAATAAGTGCGCGTGTTTAACATGTAATAAAAATCATGATGCCGATGACGACGGTCTTAGAACGCACAACACATGCCCTTGATTGGTAGCGATACAACAAAAAAAAATATATAGTCCTATTTAGACTTTATAATACTTGTGTGAGTACACGCCACATCCAGAGAAAGTAAATAGAAAAAGTGTTGTAGTCTCTGCGTTCGAAATTTTAAAATAAGGGCGACTTGCTCTTTATAATAGTCCATAAAGGGCAAATCATCATTCCATACAATTGGCAGTTTGTCACTGCAACTAACAATTGACAATTCTACAAAGCAAAAACTGCTTTTAAAGTCTGAACATGATTAGCGGATATTTTATTAACGAAAAATTTAAATCCATGCCGAAACCCCAATATTAGCAGGCCACAAGTTGCGAAGTTAACTCATAAATCCATCCCCCTGGTATTCGCGTCTAACCTGATGGATGCAGTAGGAAACATTTCCGATAGATTTCCATTCGTAAAGAAAGGTTTGCGAAATGGAAAAACACAAAATAGGTTGAATATATAGACGTTATTCGGGTCTCTCATTCCCTTCTGTATTTACCAGCAGTTAGATAATAGAGTTTGGAAAATCCTCGTCTTAATCTTATGTAAAAGTATTGCATGACGAGTGTTCATTTCTCTCTCGTAGATGTAGTTTTTTTTTTTTCTTTACGCTCACTGATGAAACGTATTGATTAGCGGTAATAGAAAATAATAAAGTAAAAAGAAAAATTTTATTAAGGCTTGTCTACGGTCTAGCGTTTATATAAAGAAACTGTTAAAGTTTTAATGATCTTTTGCAAGCATACGCTTTCTTCTATAACTAGCTTCGTTGTCAGGATGATTTTTACAAACGTATGAATAAATTTTTTTAAAACGTATTAACTGCCAATGTAAGTGAAAACATTATTTTATTCGTACAAAGAAAAGTGATAATTACGCAAGCATTATACAAAATGTGTAAATTTGTTATTGTTATTTTTCTCTTAGTGGTTTATCAGTTAGGTTGTTTTTTTCTTTTTGCGATGTACATCTTAATTAAATTAGCAGTAAATTTCAATGTGTGTTTCCAATTTCTCGTGTATAAAAACTACTAGTTAGTGCGTAGCAAATAGTTTTAAGACGTAAGAAATCAAAAAAATATCAACGGAAATAACGTAACAGCACTGAGAGCAGTATAGTCAGGCAGTGGGCAATGGCTTTTGTCGCTTTTTCTCACATCAACCTCAAATGAATGATATTTTTTTTACTGGTTTATGTTGATGTCTCTATTAATAGCTCAACTCACTTTATTATTGACAAATGTTATTTTGCGATTTTTTCTAATTTCGAATGAAAGTTTTTCAATTGTTTTCACACATTCATTATAACCATCAATAAAAGTTGGAAATGTATTAACTTTCTCAAAACTTTTGTAAAGTCCAAAAATGGGCATTACGCACTTCATGTAATATCTGTCCGTCTGTCTGTTGCAATTTCTAGATCAGCAAAAGCTCAAACAAGTGGCTAAGTTTAAAGCTTAAGGAGAATGAATTCCTGAAATTGAATTCGTAGAGAAATACACTTTTTTTCATTATTGTAAAAAACTGGTTATTCATTTACTTTCGCGCGGAAGGAATCGCTCGTTTTTTAACAATATCCACAAAGTAACCTTTAATTGAAAATTGAAGCGCTATACGGAGAGACAAAAAGTCATCTATTAAAACCTGAGTTAAGGAGTAATGACTGCTGATAGGAGCGTAGGAGTTAGGATAGGACATTCGGGAGTATAAAGGAAAAGATTGTCTAGGTGAGTTTTGGTACATGGAAATTTCCTCATATTCATCGTTTGGCTTATCACGCTTGTGTGTCATCTCAAACGCTTCAGCTGTTGTTGTTGTTGCCGAGACCAGTCTCTAGTGATGATTTCGGTTTGTTAGAAGAAACCACAACACACTACGCCCAGCTGACACCACATATGGACCCATCATATATATTCAGCTTTATCGTCGATATTAATGTCCCGGTTACCTTGACTCATACCTATTTTATCTATTGTTCGTCTTCTGTGAAGATTTAGCAACTCTTTATTTCACATTTGGAAGGAAAAGTAAAGTTTCTCGCAAAACAGTGAGACTTCAGTCCGCAAGCAACACGAAAAGTCGTTGTATCGAAAATGCAAAATAAACTTCTGTGGCGAGTTAATATATATCCTACACATTTTCCACTTGATTTTGGCAATAACCTTCATGATGTTAAACTTATATGTTTTTCAAATATATGTGATACATAATTTCATAATTATTTTTATCAAGCTCTGTCAAGACGAACGCGAAATCGATTCACGTTTACTCATAATCCTTGCTAACAGTCAACGAGTGCTTACTGTACGACATGATTTTCCAAAGAAGCAGGGGATAACTGCACAGTTATATCAAATATTTAGAAACCTCGATACTATATACTATGCAGACCTTATAAGAAAATAGTAAGAAAGTGACTCTCAACCATTGACTGATACGTTTACAACTGTCAGAGTGTTTTATAAGCAGATGCTTGACTTGATACGATGTGGATAGCACTGCAAAGTTTATAAAACTTTTTTAAGCTTTTCTTTCCTCAAGATAAAAACCATTTTTTCAAGTTTCGTCATATGCATTAAAATAATTAGAGAGTAAATTTTAGGGTCTTGAAGAGAGAGGGAGAGAGGGGAAGACAGGCCGAGAGACACACACACGCGCACACACACAGAGAGAGAGAGAGAGAGAGAGAGAGAGAGAGAAAACGAGTGAGTGAGAGTGAGTGAGAAAGAGAGGGGGTGAAGCAATTAGTAAACGGTTTAGTTAGTTATTCACAAAACTAATTTTTTTGATGTTTTTTATAGCAAAGAGGCAAAAAAATACACTAATCAAGCAGCAGCCAAGCAACTAAACAACCAACTTTCGCTGGTTGGTCTAATGTAGTATTAAACGCGAAAGGAAGGAAAAAACCAGAAAAAATTATGAAATTTTAAAAATAGTTTCCCACCTGGTCGTTCATTAAAGACGCCACCGCTGTCAGCAACCGACAACCAGCAACCAACAACGATAACACCAAGCGCAGCTACAAAGCACAACATTGCCACAAATGTTAATGAACTTTTGCTGTTGCTGCTGTTGTTGTTGAAGCTTTATATTCACGTTGTATTGAACTCTGTTGTTTAATGTTTTTACATGGGCATCATGCGGCTTTTGTAGTAAATTTAATATACAGGAAATTTTCTTTCCCTAAACAAAATTTTCACTGCATAAACACACATGTCCGCATGCAACATTTGCGATCTGTTAACTTGAGAAATCTGTATAATTTACACTTCTTACTGGTATTCAATATGAAATGATTAGTAATTGATAATTTGCGGTACATTTGAATTTAAATTAAAGCTAACGCCTGACTGCTTAATTACAGATATCAGTAATGCAAGTGCTGCATATATATAAAAATCAACCTATGTGAAATAAAAAAAATAAAAATAATAAGTCATTGATCGTAGCTCTCCAAAACCATCGCGAAAAGATGAAAGAATACTATTCAAAATTTTCTCCATCCACCACATCCATCCGTTAGTCGACTTACTTATTTGATCGTCTTTTAGGTCGTTGGCCTTCGTTTATTGGCTTTCCCCTCTATGCGTGTATGTGTATCTTCTGCAATGTGTACTTCTATGTACGAGTCACGCGATTCCCTCCGCCTTTTTCGCGTCGTTCGATCTGGGCGCTTATCCATCCAATTTTGTTCGTTCACGTACATCTCCACCTGGCCCGTCTTTTCCGTTTCGGTTTCATTTGATTGTCTGCGTTCGTCAGTCGATAGGAGTTTTTCAAGTCTGCCAGCTCATGGAAGCGTCTGCCCACCCAGGTTTTCGCCAAACTATTTCACCGCGTTTTTGAAAGTGATTTGGTTCAGTTTGGCAACTGTATATCTGGCCAAGTTTAGTATTAGAAAATAGAAGCAAACCTGATTGTAAATTCAAAAATGAAGCCTCAAAATGGGATATAAGCATGCTTACAGTCATTAAACAGCCTATGTATTAGAGAGTGCTTGCTTTAAACTTATTAGTGATAATAGATTTCGGTCTCAAACTTGGTTCAAGGGCTCAATAAGGCTGATTGAAAAATATGATTCTCAAAGCTCAATTGAACCGAAGCATTCAATGCACAAGATTCACCGAGAGACATGCAAAGTATTAGATCTTTACGTTCAATGTTTGTGTTTAACGAATCAATCAACTGTTAAAATATTTCAGTTTTAATCAGTATGCATTTTGGTAAAGTTTTTGCGATTTTTTCCTTATTGTTTTCATACGAATGAATATATCTGCATTTCTTTGGATGTTGTTGTGGGTATTCAAAGATATTTCTTTTGTTTTCCTGCTTTGGCATTGTGTCTTCAAAAGTTACCTTAATATACAATGCCACCACTTCCTCTACGGATAGCAACATTTGTGGCAACTAACTTGTAGCATTTGTCTGACTGTATGCTTTTTCTTTCATTTTTTTCTTTTTTTTTTTTACTGATTATTTTAAAGATAAATGCAGTCAAGCGTAATAAAACATTATTTGTATACACGTATCTAGTGGGTAGAAACTAATTTTCTTTTTCCAACGTACTGATAAAGTAATTGTTTATGTGATTTTGTTCGTAAATACACACACAACTATATGGTTCAGTTTGTATTGCATATAAAATGTTTGAATATCACATGCAAGTCTCTTTATTCACCACTAAACGCAAAGTTTTTTTTTATTTTCGCTGCAGAAGCAACAAAGTGTGATTACAACAATATCACGCATCGACTTTTCATTGATTTGCTTATACATGACATTTGACAATGTGTCATACCAGAAATATGTCTATCAGGTGACATTGTTTAAGAGAAATTTGTCTGGCTGTTTAGTTCTGGCAATAAGTAAAAAGAAGAAATGAACCCTCTATATGAGGGACTTGGATAAAAATATCCAGTAAAATGTGCCTACTGCGTTTTCCTCTCTTCGATCCGACCGCTGTTTAAAGAAACGAATAGAGAATAAGCAAACATCTTTCTTTTTGCTCAGTTCTCTACATTTAACAAGTAAACATATTGTAGTTGGGGATAGCCACCATTAAGTGCCCTACTTCACCATCCTTAATGCCCTACATTTATTTTCCTGATAGAAAACCAAAACTGATACTTTGTTTTCCTAGAAAAGCACGTTCTTCGTGCAAGCCCTTATAGGCAAGGAGATCTACAAACTGCCAAGGTAGTGCAAATTTAGCAAATTAAATTTTCTTGACGAAAATCTTATTAATCTTCAAATATTTCTCCCATAAGGTATTAAAAATTAGACTTTGTTGGCATATAAAAACTTATTTTTCATGGGAATTTTTCCACGTAGCGGGCTGAGAAAATAGAGCTACGTTATTCAAATTTTGTAGACGAGTTAGTCGTACGCTTCTATTTTCTTCATACAATATTGAAAATTAAACCACATTTCTTTGTAAAGGCATACGTTTCGTAGGAACGGTTGTGCAACAAATGATCCGATAAAATTCACTCACAGTACCATTCGTCTTTGGGACAAAAGACGTAGTTTCCGATTTTCAGATTGAACACAAAAATGTGTGGACAAACAACGGTCAGACATGCCGAGAAGCTAATATTTATTCAGGAAAAGTTTTTGAATCGATCGGCATCGTCGAAAAAGGACCTATCGCATGCCATTGCGAATGTTACAAACCTTTTCTCAAAATTATTGTAAACTCACCCAGAAATGATGTAGGGTAATTTTAGGAATTTTTTTCAATTTCTTAAAACAAATTTTAAAGCAATACTTTGAAGAAATGTTTATAGAGAATTTTTCGACAGAGAAAATGTGTTTTCCGAAAACTTTTAGAGTTGCATTAGCCAGTTACTTTACATTACATTAGCCATTACTGCGCAGCGCGCACAAGAAAATCGGTGATACAATAATATATAATATACATAATGAGAGCTCAATTGCTATGATATTTTCACACTGGAACTTGCAATCTTTTAAACTTCTCTGTAAAGTAAGTCAAATTATTTCATTTCTTTTGCAGAACTGTTTTTTTCGTCCACATTTTACGGTTCCATGCAGAAATTTCCAAAAATATTCCTCACGTCAAAATGATCTTGCCAAATTTCAATGTTATATCTTAATTCTTGCTACTTTGACAATTCCGTAAGCGAAGTGAATCGAATTTCCTTACTTTATATGTTTATAGATTTTGTTGTTGATTGTTAATGCAAGTAAAAACCATAAACAATTTCTGAAACATTATGTGCTTCATAAGCATTTATTTAAAGTTTCAAAGTTGAAACGAGCCAAATTGATGTATTCGGTACTTCCAGTACTAATAAAGCACTTGATGCTCTATTTGTATTTAAAAGAAAAACGCATTTGGTTTAATAAAAAGATTCCGAGATAATAACTAAAATGTCATTTAAACCGGAACTTCAAGTTAAATTCATTAAATTTTGCAAATTTCAGAATTTATTCTACAAAATTGCATATAAATGAGCAATAATTGTCGTGTTAAAAAATGTTTGATAATTTTTAGAGAATTATTTATTTCATTTGTTATAACGGAATTAAATGAAAAGCTATAAAAGCATTATTTTTGGTTCAGGATGAATCTACTAATACCTACTACAATTTGATTTTACATTTGATATAATGAAAGATGAAGAAATATAATCATGATTCAAATGGCATTATACGTTCCGTATATTTATATTGTATAAATTTCATAATTATGTCTACGCAACTTGGCAGCACTTCGTTACGTACACTGAACGACTAATTTACATATGATTTTTTAGTAACTGTGACCAGGGCCGCAGGCGGACTTACACGATTTTCGAAAAAAGCGTAAAGAGAGTGAGAGAAAAAAAACTCTATTCGAGTTTTCGACAAAATTTTGAGGCGGTGATGATGCATTTAACAGATTGCATTTAAACTTTCCTTCAACAAAAAAAATAATAACTAAATATATTAAGTGTTAAATACTGGATTATAAAACGTGATGAGAGAATTATAAAGAGAAAAAACTATTATTATAACGACAAAATCTCAGCCGTTAAGTCTAAACAATTTACTTGAAACTTGGCTGTTGTTTCTGGTCACTGTTTTTTCTGTAATTCCATAGTTTAAGTGTTTAATCTTAAAAGTGTTGCTCATCTCGACTGAATGTATATTGCACTCAAAAAGAACAGATAGAGAAAGAAATAAATCAATAGGTATAACCTTAGAAAAAAATATTTCTGTAAAAGAAGAATAAAAATTGATTAATTTATTCCTTTTCTTTACATCGCCGCAACCCGAAGAGCTCTTTCCGAATTCCGCAAAATAATTTTAGCCGCTGCTGGACGTAGTTACGGAATATAATTTAGGTTACTTTTGTAATTGTAAATGTAAATGTGTGCGTAATGTAACCGTTTGCATATATATTTCATTTCATTGTAATTCTATAAAAATTCTAATAAATAAAATATTTACATATTAAAGAACAGAAATTCATTTACGTTTTTTAAAAAAGTTTCCGGTATCATTTGCATACAGGTCTACAATGAGTTTTGTTTTTTTTTTTTTTGCTTATTTATTGCACTTTTCGAAACTTGATGACATTTGTTTTCACTTTTTTTACACCCAGGTTCGCATTTGCATATACAAATGTAAAGTACACGAAAACGAATAAACGCGTACGTATGTATGTGTGTGTATGTATGAAATACAAAAAGTAACCCCCAATCGCACAAATTAACAAATGACTCATAGAGTCGTGAGGTCGTTTTATTTTGTTTTTGCCTTTGCTTCGTCGTTTCCTGTAGTAGTAGCTATGTGAAGGAAATATTTTGTGTTACTCTCTACGTAATACTTGCAGGCATTTGCTTTTATGCCAAAACGTTTGCAACGTTCAAAAGAAAGCATCAGAAACCCCACAAGGTATATATATTCTCGATCAGCATCAAATTCTCAATCGAGTTCGGCACGTCCGTCTGTGAGACTGTGCGTCTGTCCGCCTGTGTAAAGTCTGTTGTAAACATTCCGCTGGCCGCAAAAATGAAGCTATCTATTCCAAATTTGCCAGATAGATTGGAAGTTCTTGCTAGCACGTTAGTATTGAAACTGGGCCAAATCGGTCGAAGGACATGCCCACAGATTCACGTAAACTGAGAAAACCTTTGTTTTTCAAAAGAAAACAAAATGGCTTTTGGTTCATTATTCACGAACTATAACAGATGATTAAACGAAATTTGGACTCATATTCTCTGGGCGACGACGTAGCATCTGCATAAAACTGTGAAAAGTTTATTACGCCTTCCTGTGTATGAAAATTTAATTTTTTTCAATACCTTTATAAGGCGCAGAAACAAGTTTCAAAACCCTACGATTTATATAATTTCTTACTCAGTTTCAAATTTGTAATACACCTAAACATGTCCATCTGTTTGCCTGCGCAACGGGTTGATACTTGTAGTAAATATTCTTCCATTAGCGAGAGTGAAGACATCACCTGCAAATTTGCCAAAGAATTTGAAAGTGAATAAACTTTTCCCAGGACACGCCTACAACGCCCAGACGTTTATGCGACAAGAACGTTTATTTTGAAGAAAGGAAAAATCATCAAATCAAATTTCTTTTTTGTCATTTTTATATAACGGTGGTGGGTATAAAAGATTCGGTCACAAACGAATATAATTTTCTTACTTGTCTTTATTCATTTTCTGTTTATCTTATATATTAATATATTCATGTCTGCCTAGGGTTTGTGTTGTATTATGAACGTGGAGGGTGTTGAGTGTGTAGTCATGTGCAAAGTTCTTTTTTTGTTGCTGTATATGTTGTAGTTTTATGTGCATTTTTTAAGAAACCCTTTAAAGAGATCCAATGAAACTACGACACAGTCTACTTAACAGACAACAGCGACACACATGACGCAAACACTGAAGTAATTAGCGTTTTTTCTTGAAAGTAATTTAATTAAAGAATTGTTTATGTATACATTTTTTTATTTTTTCTCTTTTTGAAGGTCCAAAGCCTTTCACTTCACCTACTATCGAAACTTATATCAATTGTTTTCGCTTTGTTGTTTCTCTTTGTTTAGTGTAGCATTTCACCAACACCTTAGGAACCGCATCGATAGCAATTATTATTAATTAAAAATTAGACAAATATTTGCTGTTTGCAGGAAAAAAAAAACCAAAGCAAACATCGCCTGACGTTTATCAATAAATATGCATCATCACAACAACGGAAAACCAAAACCAACACTAGTAGTGCCAGAGATTGTGTGGTGTTTGTTAAAAGTATAAATCATTTCTCAACATAACAACATAAAAAAGAAGCAGAAAAACTGCATCGAAAAACGAATGCTGAACACTCAGCACTTCACATAATTTGCTGTTAATTGCTTGCTTTAGAAGCCGTAGGCCATACTTTTTTATTTCCAAGTCGTATTACAATTTTTATAATTTTGGTGATCTTGTGGCCGTTTCATTCATTTCTAAGTGCCTATCTGAAGTATCGTAATCACGAAATGTACAAAAAATGATTGAAAGGACGCACCCGTGTAGATCTGCTCGAAATCTTGCTTTCATAGATAATGTATAGTTTTTCCCTAATAGGATTCCCTAGCGTCTCTAGATATTGCAATGAATTGGCAAACAGAAACGCAAATACGAGCAGACTACCATTCCTAAATCGACTCCAAATCAAAAGCTGGTTATTCTTTCTGGGCGTTTGCAACGCTCAGAGATCCCGCAAAGTATATATATTCTTGATCAGTATCAAATTTAAAATCGATTTAATTATGGCCGTCTGTTCGTCTGTCCATTTATCTGTTTGCGCATGCCTGTGGTATCTGTAACATTAGTAGTAGTTAGCGGAAAGGAAGATACCATCTACAAATTTGCAAAAGAATTTGGAAGCGACTTAAACTTTTGCAAGAACACGCTTACAACGTGCGCACGCCTATGCGACAAAGACTTTTCAACCGCGCCCGCTTCTTGTTATAGAGTATGAAAATTTAGTTTTTTTTACTTTTTTGTCTTTTTTAAGATAACTGTGGTGGGTATAAAAGATTCGATCACGAACGAATATAAATTTCTTAATTGTTTTCTTTTTGTTTATGTTATTTATTTGTTTATGTATTGTTTTTTTTTTTTAAAGATTAAACATTCTTTTAGTCATGCAACCTTTAAAAGAACCACAGATGATTTTTATGTTTTACTTCTAAAATATCCGAAGGAGTCGGTTCTCCTACGGATGAGTTGTTGTTGAAAGGCAGTGAAGTGCGCTGCCTGCTATTTAGTCTATAACAAGCAATAAGATAAGTAAATGTTTTGTTTTTGGTTAATAATAATTTGTTGTTTTTGTGGTTTCACTTTACATGTTTAACCGTCTTACGTCCACTGGATTGCAATGCGAATGAAAAACTTTTAGAAAATCTTCAGCAAATCTTCTTTTACTTCCTTTTTATACCCATAAGGATAAGGGTTTTTTTTTTTTTCAAAACGTTTGCAACGCCCAGAAGGAAGCATCAGAGCCCCCGAAAAATATTTATATTCTTGATCAGCACCAAATTCTAAATCGATCTGTACATGTCGACCTGTCTTTGTGTTTATTCGTATGTGACAAAAACTTTTATATTAAAAAAAAAAAGAAAGTTTCGCGCACTCCTTATTATAGGGCATGACAATTTAGTTGTTTTACTCCTTTTATTGTTTTACGATAACGATAATGGCTGTAAAAGTTCGCTCACTGCTTTCAAAAATGTTCGGGGCAAACGTGCCATAAAATAAATAGTTTTTATTAGAACGAAAAACTGACTGCAGCATAATGAAAAAATAATTCCCATAATTTGACGTTAATACCGTAGTCCACATGCCCGTTTGCCCATTCGACCGGGAGCCCTCGCGTCCATTAAGCCATCTATACGTTTACACACCTCCTCACATGTGTACCAATGTGGTCTTAATAAGCTTATTGCAAATACGAACCAAGAAACTGACCTGCAAAGCACTCGAAATGCGTAGTAGACGCTCTTTACTTTGCTCTTGTTTTTATTTCCATCGGGCCTCTGTATGGGAAAGAAGATACGTGGCAACGATTTTCAATGTTTAGAAGTTTCACTCGAAAAACGGTTTTACAGAAAATCTTTCACTCACCAAGAAAATATGCTACGAAGCTATAAAACACTTTCCAGTGCTATTCAACGCTTCGTTTTGATGCTTTCGTGTAAACAACTTTAACATGCGAACAGTTTTCTTTGTATGACAATCGTAAGCGGCTAAGCAGCGATTGATGCTTTTTAACTTAATTTGACCGTTCACTTATTGGCGTCATTAAATCTCAACTTACTGGTGCCCTTCCTGATGTTTGGGAAAAGCTAATGGCGGTCTTAATATCCACCCTCTACATGTCGATTCTTGCATTTCTATAGATAATGAAATTAGCTACGTAGAAAGAGCTTTTTTTCTATTTTCTGTTCATATGCAGTACCGAGGCGAGAAAATATATTTAATTTGTTATTCCATTCAGAGAATACGAATGAACGGTTCTTTGCAATGTGCAGGTAATTCATTTTCACGAGCTTTTGAGTAGGCTTCCATTATAGAAATAAAGAATACGCTTTGGAAAAGCCATTAACGTGATATTTTCACTGAGCTGCCGATCACCCTGTCCCTGTTTGTCGAACTACCAATGTATTTGCTATCGTTTATCGTATCTTTTATCTGCCCACCTGTTACATACACTCGCACTTTTCCCGTAAGTAATTTTCCGTTCGTCCATTCACCTGTCCGTCAATTTACATGTCTTTCTGCGTATCCGTTTTTTGAATTCAGCGTACAAGTGTTTCACCCATCCGCTTGTTCTTCTATTCTTCTAAAATTACAAAAACATTGGGGGCGATATTTCGAAGACTCGTTCGCTTGGAAATCTTAGCGACAAAACTAAAAAAGCCCCAATAATAAGTCCACAAGAAAAAGCTTCGATTAAACTGTATTTGGTGGGCATTCCTTTTCATACGTTTCTATTTCTTTTTCTTAATTTCTTTCTAACATTTCATTAAAGAAAATTGTTGTTTGATTCTTTTATTCATCTCTTTGGTTAGCACTTGTCTCAATATAGAGAGTGTAATAGCGCGTCACACCAAATCTTTATATAGATCAATTTTATGTAGATATGAATCAAACAAACCGCCGAACATCGTTGACGATGTTTTCGTTTTCCAAAGTAAAAGTTACTAAATAATCAATGATGCATAAATAAAAAAATATAAACCAAGCAAAATTAATAAATTATGGCTATAAAAAAGTAATGCAAAAAACTATAATTTACGACTTAAAAAAAAAAAATTACTTTTTTTGAGAAGGATTTTCATTTTAAGTATTTTAAAAGGCAATTTTCTCTATTTTTTTGATGGATACCAAAAAAATAGTTAAACGTTAAGCAATATAATGTGATGCTTGTGGAACATTTCACTCTTATAAATAAAAGCTTTACATTATTTAGTGTGAAGTGTAACACATAGTTACAAGACGTAAACACGGCCATCGATATTATCTTCAGCTCTCTAGTGTCGGCCACATAAAAATTGCTTTTTTCTTTCTTTTTTTTTTACAATATACAACTAACTATGACTAACACATGCGGTAGCTCAGACGGCAAGAACTACAACTAGGTGGCCGTAAAGCGATGGTGGGTGAGAAATTCAAATAAATAAAAAATTGCGTGTTTGTAACCACCCAGCATTGGTGCTCATCTCTATGTTCTATTATCTGATTATGTTAGCATTTCTTCACGTTAACCAACACATAGGAGTACCAACCAAACCGACTTAGCTTTTTTAAATCTTTGTGTAAAAAAAGTTTATTTCTTGGGCATTATATCAAATCAGAGCAACTTTGTTGCAATATCTTTTTCCGTCTCTTCTTTAGTGTACTATTATCTTTACTCTTCAAAAGTGAAGAAAAATGTTAGGTTGTATGAATAAATAACAACACACTTATCGTGAAAGGTAGCACTAATTCAATATCAAAAAATCAGAGTTAAACGCGTCTTAGTACGCGAATTGTATGTTCTTCAAAAAGAGAGAGAGAGGAAAAGTTATCAACAACAGAATGCAAGAGATTCTATTAGTATACGAAAGTAAAATGTACGAAAATAGAATAAAAATGTTTCACTGTCATGAATATAAAGTAAAAAAGACATATTTTCGAAAAAAATAAGTAAATTGGACTTGGAAACGACTCTCCGACAAAGTAGAAGGTAACCATGACTTTCTACTCTTTTTCCACGGATCAAAATACTTACCACTTTTCATCGAAAAGTTAGACAAGATTTAAATTAATTCACTCTTCGTAGAAGAAAAGAAAGAGCAAACCAAGGACGGCTAAGATCAAAATAAGTGCTTTTATATTACTTCGCCAAGTAGTGTAGAGAGGTCGAACGGGTGAACGCATTTACGAAATGTGTCCTCACAATTTACTCAGCAACGCCTATAGATGATGTTTCATTAATGGATGATGTCGATGAACGCAGCATTCGTCAGAAATTTAATAAAGACTACATATCACTCAAGAGCTGCAAGGATCCAAAGACCAGCTTCTTTTAAACATAAGGTTCTGAATCAAACATATCTAGACTTTATCAACTTGTATGGTAACTCTAAAGTTTCTTTAAATTAAAAAGGGAACATTGAAATATGGTTTAAGGGACAAAGCCATTGTACATTTTTCATTGGCTTACTAGATGCTCCGAGTCTTCCAGAATATGTCTACGGAAATTTGTTTTTGAAATTTCGAGCTTTTTCCCATGTGCTCTGAACTGCTACTGACATTAAATGAGTCCCAGCTATGAAACTGCAGCACGACGTCAGTTTTGAAAAATTTGCCATCGTTTTTGTCCACAGTTGACGAAAATTGATCAATCGCGCAAATAATTATCTTTAAAGGCCGCTGCTTACTTCACTAGCTACAGACACAAAGTTAACTATTTTTTCCTTTTTTTGTTATTTTTGCAGTTTTTCAAGAATATTTTTTGTTTCGTTTATCTTTGCTTTTATCCAATAAAAAAAAATTTAAAAATAACGCCGTGCCGTTCGCCTTCAAACATTTTGAAGATTTTTTATGCATAAAATTTAACAGTGGATGTAATTTGCTTAGTAATAGGGTCACAATAATCAAAAAACTAGGGTAACTTTAAAGATAATCCAAAATTTCAATCTGTTTTTTTACATAATAAATGTATGTCAGAGTTAGGTCTATCTGTAGCCATATAGCTTCTCATTTCTTGGTGGCCAGTTGTGTGGGAAAGAGTGCAACTATTGAACACAATACAACCAATATACAATTGCATCAAGAACAGATCATAAGACTTCAAAAATTACAGTAACGTTTATGAAAGAAATGCACGAAGAGTTCACCACTCAAAACAACACTTGCTTAAATAAGAATAAACAACTAATGTTAACATAAAGTTCAAAATAACAACAAACAGGAAGCCTTTTAAGTTTAAAATGAAACAATACTGGAAGGCATCTTTAAAGTCGATCATGCGGACCAAGTTCAGTGCTTCAAATTCGTTAAACATTATTACCAAAAAACAGAAAACTTTGCAGCATCCTAACAAAGTACATGTTCCTATTAGAAAATGTATTTATTTTTACTGTCTATTAGCTATATCGTCAATCTAGAACTTGAGCAGATGCTTTGCAAATTAACTAAACAGCCCTTAAAATCACACTTGTAGGGTTGTTGGTGACATTAAATTGAAAAATAAGAAAAGTTGATTTAGGTTGAATCTAGTTCTTTAACGAGAAAACCCATCTCAATAAAGACATGTCACCACTCATTTGCCATTCGAGTTGCGTCACTACCTTCCACGGCGGGTGAATTAGCAACTGAATTTCCAGATAGGTAACACAACGTGATCTGGTCGTACAATCATGTACTGACTTCTAATTAAAGCTAACGCAAGCCTCGACTTTTCTTTGGGCCAAACCTCCGGTCGCACTGCAAATCCAAAACCAGACGATTTCCGGGACCCAATCTTGTCTCTAATAAAAGGTAAGACATAAAGCGTTTGCGTTCCCAAAGTTTCTTACCGTTTCAAACATCTCTAGCCAGGGTATGATAATGGCGTGGCTCTCCTTAAAACTGAATCTCTATAATCCTTGTGGCTTAACATCTGGCCTACAGCTAATACATAGATTCCTTACTGCTCGGTCTAAATATAGGCTAAGTATAGTCTTAATTCGCAACAGCTTTAGCAGACATACGCCTAAATGTTCTAAAGAACATTCTCCAAAGTTGTGTACCAATATTAGAAGACAATTGCCTTCACCAGTTGAGTCTTAGTCCCCAAACTATCGAAAACCTGAACTATCGCCTTCTGAGTGCTCTTCCTTTAAAAGCAAAACTATTCCCCGAGTTTATTTATCAATTCATTTAGACTGATTCATCCTAAAATGCTTAGGGCATTAAAGAATCAATAAAATTCGGTTTATAAGCATATTTTACGATCGCAAACACCAATTGTGCTTTTGAATGCAATCTTAAATGTATGTTGCTAAACCTTAAACCTTCAAAGACCACAAAACGATAATCGTTTAGGTTTTTACAAAAATTACATAATTTAAATATGTGACGAGACGAAGATTTTATTGCTATGACCGAAACTGATATTGCAAATACTGGATAAGCCCTTTTTTGAAATTTCAAATTTTTGTATTTTCAGGCAGAACTAAGAAGCCGCAAGCTAAAGAGCAAGAAGAAAAGAAGTTAGTTCTTTTTTCACACATTGACATCATTTGACATTCGTCTATTTGTTTTAAGCCAACTCGTTTAGTTTATATTTTTCTGCAGCAACACGTTTGGTTTCTCTTTCTTTTTTCTTTGGAAAGGTTTGCCCACAGGCAACTGACTCATGTAAATGTGGAAGATTTTTACTATTATTTCTTTTCCCCTTTTCCTTAACTAACAAATGACGAAATGTGCAATTGCATAAAAGCACTTTTTGGTACAACCAACTGTAAATTATTCCTATGAGAAATGGTTTTAGTAACTGTGTGAACAAATAAACAGACAATGGATCATTTAACGGGAATAATTGATAATAGGCGTGGCGTTAAAGCAAATTTAGCAATTATGAATAAGCGCTTGTCGAAATAGCGGGCAGGTATCACGGACGTGGCCTGAGCGGACATCGCTTCTGTCCATCCGCACATTGATGGGACTGTTGAGACCTTAAAAAATGAAAAAACGAATATATTGTCTGGATTGACATCGTAGAAAATATACTATAAGAATCTTGAATAATTTTTATAGAGATCGGTAAATGCTATTCTCCGATTCTTGAAATACTACTGTTAGAAACATTTACAAAATGGAAAAACTTTCTGTTGAACAAGCAAAACGATAAAGTGGAGCAAAGCCCGTCGTTAAATACCTTGGACCACCCTGCAGATATCCATACAACGACTTTTTAAAATAAGGGGTTGTACTTGAAGCTTGAAAACCAAACGGACACACGAGTGTACAAGACAAAGTGTAACGAAAGGTTTCTCTTTGTGTTGGTATTTATTTTTGTTCGAGATAGCCGCAATTTTCGATTCCGATAAGGAACTTGGCATCTCAATCAGCTTCAAAGCTCCTTCAGCCTCCGATCCCCACATCGATTATGCTACAGTAAAAAAAAAGGATTAATACAAAGTATGGACGAGAACACAGCCACAAAATTACATTTTTATATACCTTCGTTATAATATCCTGCCCGACTTTTATATTGTTATAGAGGGGTAATACTGGACTGAGATATTATAATGATATAATGCGATATTACTAAAGTCTACTGCTGTTGTCACATAATATTTATGTACAGATAATAAATGTGCTTTGATAAAATTCAAAGTGATCTAAAACATAGTTGTTACAAAGCTCAATAATTGAAATGTGCAACTTCATTGCGGTTTGTTGCCTCTTAACGGAGTTTGCGGTACAAGCTTCTTGGTTCCGATGTGAAATAATCGTTGCTCAACTTTTGCACATCATTTACTTTGCAAAGCTGCTGATCTACTAAATATGATTGCATCGATCTAAACTAGTATTAATCAGACGATAACATGTGCAAAAAGCAGCGCGAAATCGGGAGATTTTCTCAGGTAAAGCATCCAAAGTCACTTTTAGGGACTTATGTGAATTTTCATTATTTTCAAGCCAATCATTTTCTAACTTTCTGATAGCTTACTGCGTTTTCACTTCACACCATCTCCGTAGGGTCAGCCGTACTTTTTCCAGTTTAATCCATTCGAAAACAGAAAAAATGCAATGCCGTGAATGACATCCATCTCTTCACGTTCTGATATACATTGAACGGCGGATTATATACTTGAAATTTTGGGGAACATAAACGGCTCAGGTAGGCTTTATGAAGTATTCAATTTCAATGCATAGAATTTATTTGGATTATGATCTTATATTTTAATAAGCCCTCAGAGTTATTACAATTCATATTTACAAATAAATACATTAATATATTTTCGATAACAAGAGATCTTGCTTGGAAAAATTCTCTTGGGCAAAATCTGCTAAACAGCAAGGTCTTTATAAAGAAGAATTTTGTAAAACTTTTTATAAACTAATGTTTATATTAATCGTCGCGGATAGTTCATCTTTCCACATTTACTAAAAATGGGAAAAGTTCACTCTTTGTAAATGCGCGAAACTCTTTTAATTTTTTTTCCGTAGTTTCATCGCTAATTCTGCTTAGACAAAATAAAAGAAAAAAAAAATTGCAATATCTTACATATCTGTATAACGCCGAGAGGCGCGTTTTGCTAAAAAAAGCAAATGGAAAGAAGTATTGCCGGCATATATCAGCTAAAGAGATGAATTTAAGGAACGAACAAAGGATAAATATTGGGAAAAGAAACTCTGCCACTTAAGTTATTTGTTTAAACGTGGGATCATTCTGTTCGATAAATGAAGTCTTTTATTCGTATTTCCAAAGACGTAAAGTAACTCATTCCGTCTCCTCTACATCGGGTTTGGTCATGGCTTCCTTTATATATCGAAAAAGGTTTTAATTAATAAAATCTTTGTTTATTCAAATATTTATGTTATGTAATTTATTCATATATCTGCTTAATAACCTTTTTATGAATCTTTAAAGGTGTCAACTTGCTTATTAACTCGTTTTAAAAGACATGAAAACAATTTCTGAAGATTACTTGAAAAAACTCTGCTTTTTTTTGTGGCCATAAAAAATAAACGTAAAACCATTTTTAAAAAATACATTAAAGCCTTAAACATTGTGTTGATGCACAGTAAAGTAGGTAATGAGGTGAGTAACAAAATTAAAATCAACATGCACACCTTTGCACGAACTTTGCTTTGACGAAGAAAATCCCCCAGTATTTCGATAATTACGGTCGAGACAAAAGACAGACCGAAAATGTTTTCTTTTAAGAATAAGACGTTTTCAGATATATATACATGTTTTCCATACAAGGGGAATAGATGGACTTGCCAGTGCACTTTAAAACGGACCGTTGAAGACAAGTGAACGAAGGGATGTGGTGCGTTCTTGCGTAATTGCTCCATAAAAGCGATTAAAGAAGTGTCATCAGTCACCCAAACATTTTTGGTAGATACATTTGGTTTTTTTTTGTTTTTTTTTTTTAATACAAGAAAAGTTCGCATGGTGAACAAAAATAAATCATAAACCATTTTTGTTATTGTGCTGCACGATGAAAAATTGATTTCACTGAAAGGGTTAAAAATGTTGGTACTCGTGACTAATAATAGAATAAAATGCTCTTAATGTTTTAGGTTTAGCTTGGATTACTCATCTGCAGACACGCAGAAGAAAAACAACAAACAACAGAGGTTGAGAGCACCGCACAATATCGTAGCGTAGATAACATTGTATCAAACCATCTTCACCAATTTTTATGTATGTAAAATTATAAATCATTTCAATGCCAAGGTTATATAATCCAAACTTTGAATGTTGGAACGTACGGTATAGAAAATTCTTTTGTTTTTGTTGATAATAATCTAATCTGTCTGTCGTCAAAAAGCTGCTACTTTTCTTGCTGGATGACGTGGCCAGTGGCCCGCTTGGCCACAATTTTACCCAAATGCAACTCAAAAGCCCTTGATCAACGATTAACGGTATCACAAGAACAAAAAAAAAAACAAATTTTCAAAGCTACTTTGTGTTCCAAACTATCTCAAAGTTACTACTCATAAGTGCCTATTTGAAAGCTACATGCTTCTTCCTTATTTCAGCGCTGTTAGGAAAAAACCTTTATCCTTCTATCCTTCTTGATGTCTTAAATTCTAAATGCTAATCCTTGAAATTCACTCCTACCTATTTTTATATCCTGCACTGAAAGATAGAGATATAGTCAATTTGCCATAATGTTCCAAAAGACATACTCAGATACCCTATAAAGCATATATATTTTTGATCAGAATGAAATTCTGAATTGATTAAGCAATGTCTATTCGTCTGTCTGTCTGCGTGGTATATTGCTGACGCTTTCCTGTTAAAGACATTGACTTCAATTTTGATGGAAACTTTGGAAGTTCTTACACGCAGCATAGCATTGAAAACGGGTCAAACGGGTCAGAGCGCTCGCCCGCAGTTAAGCCTTAGCTGAACGCAACTCACTTTCTCGAAGAAAGAAGTTGTGGCTTTTTGCGTATTAGTCAGAAATTATGAAATATAGAAGGCTGAAATTTTGCACGTTTTACGGAAAGCTCTACTGTCTATGTGTAAAAAACTTTCTAAATTTTTATGCTTATTAACCATAAGGTCAACCAGGAGATATCTTTAATACTATTATGTACCTTCCTCAAATGAATGCAAATCATCATCTGCTGAAGCAATACGGTGGACACCAGGATCTGGTGAGTTAATTTGTTTTCAATAGTACTAGCGATACAGGTCTCGGGCGTGTGAGAGTATAAGGCGACAAGATAAGTGTGTTAATTGTAAATTACGGGGAACGTCAGAACGTAGTGTTACGATATCGTTGACGTGGGTATCCCATAAAAGGACTAATTTTTCTTAACATTACCTTTTAGTGAAGTAATACTTGAAAGATAAATTTTATCCATTCACTTTTTTATGACAACAAATGAAAGCATTGGGCGCCAAGTCGTTCAATGGTGATGATGCGAGATTCAGACACAGCCAAACTTACTTACTTGTTTTCTTCTAATTTTGTACGTTGAGTCTGTAGACCACCTAGTAACCAGTGCTCTATATTTTTTATATAATTTTTATTAATTAAACTTATTAAATCTTGTAAAATCTCTTAACTTAGTAAACCTTTCACTCATGTTCAAGTTTTTTACACGTGCATTGATTAATAATATGCACGCCTTGCTTTTTCGGCTTCCCTCGTGTTTACTTTGACGTTCTAGCTATTGCGTCTGAACATATTTTCAAAAGCACACACGAGCATTTTCGGAAGCACACTCTAAAATTAATGCGAAAGTACATCTAACATTCTGGTATATATTCACCTCTTGATTTGAAATATTATGATTTTAAAAATACCAAAAACTGGCACCCATAAATTGATACTGCCTTTCTAAGCCGTTAAGATGTGCGACCGTCAGATCTTAGTACCCGAGTTTAATTTCCCAGGCTGTGGCTACGACATTTCTATCTCAACCTATTTCTTTCCGACCATAAACATGGTGTACGTATAGGGAGTAAATGAGTGAATATTCTTACATAAAATGAAGCGGTCTCACGTGACAGCACGCTTATGCCTCACTTTTCAAACGTTATATAGGCCATAGACGGTTTTCTACGAAAAAAATTTTTATTGAGCGAAAGTCCCACCCTTTGGCATCCTCATACAAACCAATCTGCTTCTAAAATAAGCAATAAGTCATCGATTGAAGGTGATATTATTTTGAAGCAGAGATATGTGCTGACTACCACCAGACCGATATCACATTCCAGTTTAGCGCTACTAACGGTTTTGAACATCTTGAAAAATCGCTCTGCAATATCTTTTCCCTTTACTTATTTATCCAAAGCTTGTATAAAGTATTTTGTGAACACTTCAAAGGAAAACTAAGGATGACGTCTAATGACGAAGAATTCCACTTTCACATAAGAAACACGAACTCTTGTGGTATTGTTAAATCTTAGAGATCGAAATTTCCAAAAATATTATTACCCGTAAATTAAAGGTGGTGTAAATACTAGGTGATAAATATTAGATGCATTAATTTATTGACTTGTCGCGATTATTACAAGGCACAAACCACTTGAGATAGTAAGAATCTAAACTTGCTTTTTCCTCTTTTAATGCATACTACAACACCTTTCCTTTCCTACTTACATGTTTTGGTTTTATTGTATTTAACTTTTTTTTTTTGCACAATTGTCATTACACACTATGAAAAAATTTTTAATAATAGCTCTTATATGAGAGATTTGTGTGAAGATTGTTATTGCTGTTGTTGTCAGTTGCTCTACATAAATCGCAATAACCAGACGTAGCGACAAGTAAAAGAAAAATCACAATAATATTTATAAGTTCACTAAGTAAAGCAAATAATAAAAAGCAAGAAAGAAAGAAAAACAAAAGCACACAAGAAAAATTCAATTCATACGCGGCACTTTCTCTTATAACAATAATGAATTAATTGTTTTTCAAAGCAAAGTTATGAGAATAATTTCATATCATATGCAGATATTTTTTACTGTTTTTGTTATTGCCTCACTTATTTCCCTTCTGTGTTTGATACACGATTAATTACATTACATTAAACACAAAATATATATAATTGAGGAGACACCTAATAAAAAAAGAAAAAAAATTGTTGATTATAACAAAATACTTAAGAGACAAACTAGTTTCATAATGTTGATAATAGGGCGAAAAACACGGCAACGATGTCAATCATTTTAAAAAATTTTGATTAAAGGAAAGGAAAGAGGATTGTATTATGTTAAATCTTTTCGTCCCCCTCATTTGCTTTATTTCGCACATTTCAGCAAATTTGATATGCTAAAGGAGAGGAGATATCCAACTTAACTAGTTTTTTAGTTAACTTTAAATTCCTCTACTCTGAATACAGTTCTATCGTCACAACGATGGGATCTAAAAAGCTGATAAAACAGACATGTAAACAAAGGAATTTCATAATGTTCGCGCCAACAACTCAGACAAAATTTGGCAACAGTTATATGGCCCGATAGGCAGTCAAATAACTAAAAGCAAAACTAAACTGTTTTCGATCTTCCCATATTCTCAAGATGCTAAATCTAAGTTCGATATTGTACAGTCGACGGTGAATAAACTGCCAATTTGAAGAGTACTTAACAAACTTAGTATATTATCTATGGCATATACAACAATCCGAAATCAATTCAGACGCAAAAAGCGCAAAAAACATAGAAAATATAAAAATTTTTGGCAAACAACTCTAAGGTACATGGGAGAGCAAGTGTTGGCGGGCGTTAACTATGATTATCTTTAAACCGAGATTTAATTAATCCCTAACTCATTGTCAACCTTTTAAAAATACTTAAAGCCCTTTTGGAACGGGAATATTAAAATGAAAATATCTGGAGGCACCAAGAGGTGTATGAAATCTATTGGAGATAAACATAGCCACGTTCACGCATATACATCTATAATAACTTATTCAGTTGATTTAAGCTTTTAAGTCCTTCCACTCCTCTTTCAACCACCATTGAAAACTCCTATAAGCAGTCTTACTTTCTGGGGTTCACATGCATTAAAAACAGCTTTAAACTTATGTACAAGCTGTTTTTTGCGCTAATTTACAATTTTCTCAATAAATATTTATGTGCCTTAAAGATGCTTACCGTCTTGTTTGCCTTGGTATCGACTGAGTCCAACAAACTGGTGCCTTGTGTGGTTGAAGATTGCGCGATGATTTATAGTTAAGATCACCGCATTCTGACTGCCATACTTGTAAGTTACCCTCGGCGGGATAAAATGTATATAAGCTGTTGGTAGACGAAGCGATTACCGGTGATCCACCAGCTGCTGCTACTAAAGCAGCAGTGGCATCTCCGACATTTGTTGTGTTTAATAAATTTGTGGTTGTTGGTAGGACATTAGCACTAGAGGCCAAAGTGGCGCTTGAAATAGGTTGCACCAATAGGGCGGAGGTGGCTGAAGCCCCGGCTGCTAATTGTCCAGCTGCCGCACTGTTTGGGAATATGTAATGCTGCATCCGGGTGGTTGTAGTCGCCGTGCATGTTGTACCTGAACCCTCATGTTTCAATATCAGTGCAGTGCTGGGATCATAGCCATGACGTTGACGTGTTATAGCATCAACTGAATGTGAACGATATCCAGCATTGCGTTGCGGCAATACCATCATACCATTACGACAACCAGTTGTAACAGCAGATGAAGCTACATTTGCTAATGTACTGCTCGTCTTAAGCATCGAAGGAGATGAGGCACGAGTTCTAGCTCTACGGAAACCACTGTTACTATTGCCACTTCCGCCCGGCGTAAAGCGATGATTGTGCACTGACTGATGACCGGCAGCAGACGCTACCATAGGTTGACGCTGCTTTTGATATTGTAGACGTTGCACCGTAGCAGATGGCGAACCATTGCCAGCATTGCTCGAAGAAGTTGTTGTGCCAGCTGTCAACGTTGAAACTGTATTTGCTGCACACAACGTAGCACGTGTGCTGTTTTGCATACTGACGGCATTATTATTATTATTATTGTTATTATTATTATTGCTACTGCTGTTGCTGTTGTCGTTCATTTGTATTAAAAACTTGCCATCATTAGATATTCTTCGGTCTTTATAAAATTTATCTAACAACTGTAATTGCTGCTGTTGTACTGACATGATGTTTTGTTGACGTCTTATAATCTGCGGTGCTCCTATTGTCAACAACCTGGAATTTTTTGTTAAATCCATACCACCTTTGTGTCCAACTGGCGTTGAAGATGACGGCAGTTCACTTGGATGAGCGGCCGATAAACCTCCAGTAGCTGCTGATGACAATTGCGCCAAATTGGAACCAATGTTAAATTGCTGCTGTTGTTTAACATGACTATTGCTATTGTTACTATTATTGCTACTATTGCTGCTATTGTTACCTAACGTTCCACTTGTTTGATGCTCTGAATCAGTTGAAATGCGATCCGGATCACTTTCAAAGCCTTCATCTAGGGAACGTGTAGGGCTTAATATAGGTTTAGAATGTTGTTCCACTTTCAAATGACTGTTGCTATTATTATTATTGCTGCTATTGGTGGCCGTCATGGTTACATCTATTTTGCTATTTGAAGACATTTTTTTTCTTTTCATATAAGCTATACACTTACTGTAATTCTTAAGTTTTTTGTGTTTACTAAACACATACGCATACACGGTATAAAATGAAAATATTAGATCAAATAACTTTAAAGTTTACACTTGGTTACGCTTGGCGAAATAATGTGAAACGCAAAACACTTTGCTGCCGAGTTTAAAAAACAGAAAAAAAAAGGCAAACCACTATTGTTACAAAACAGTCATGTGCAACCGGCAGCCTAAGTTTTAATTTCTTTAATTTAATATTTTCTTTTTTTGTACTTAACGTGCTAAACAAACAATTTCAAATATGTTTGCAAATTATTGTCAACAACATGCAATCTTCTTTTAATGTATTCACTTCCAATATTTTGCTTAACAATCCCTGTGTGAGTTCGCACATAGAAAAATATTTTAATTTTGCTTTCTTCCCTTTTAATCCGCTAAACACGTCTTTACTAAACAAAAGTCGTTTTTATACTAAACAAATGGCTGGTGCCAAAGACAAGTCTAATGATGGATATAGTAGATGTATGCAATTTCTGAAGAAGGTGTGCAAGCAAATCCAGCAAAAGGTCTATATTAATTCGTCTTCACTTTTCTTTGAAAGAATATTTTTTTCTAAATCGGACATATAAACGACTTTATCACAAATCCTTCTTGAGCTGATGGGATATTTTTTGCGCTTTAGATTCCTACTGGCTTATTCCTCTTTAAGGTTAATTTCAAGAGAAGTTGATAATTGGACAAAAAGTTCAATTAAATGGGTCTAATGCTGCAAATTAATCTTAGCTTCTCTAAAGAATGGAGCTTATTTTCCCTTCCATTGTCTTTTTCTTGCAATCTCAATCACCTTCTTGTTGGATATGATCTCTCCTATCCCAGGCAACATCCTCTCATATTCGGCCTACATTGATAATGATTGTTTCAATCCAAACTAGTTTTGTATAAATATTTCGATTCCATTATAGCAAGAGTTTGCAGTAAGTCATTTTGTTTTGGTATCGAACCTTGAAAATCGAACTTCCAAGTGCAAAGATATGAGTACCAGACTTGGGCTTAAAACTGTGTTGACAGTTGTACAAACATTTTATGAATGGTGTAACTTAACAATTCAAGTTTGCTTTAAGAGAATTTTAAAATAAAGACTCTCAACTTAATGCTCGCGTTCTCTCTTTCCCTTGCTATCCCTCTATTGTAATCAAACGTTTCGATGATCTTCAGCATTGCTATTGTTCAGGTGTAACATACAACAACTCAGGCTTGCTTGCATTGCAGCGACGGCAATAAAAAGTAAGCACGTATTGAAAAATAAAAAACTAAACATTAGGCATGAAACAAATGGACCTCAAGCAAACTTACACACATAAGCTATTTACACACTGTCCAAAGGAAAAACTGTTAACAGTCTTTGCGTTTAATTTTTCCAGTTATTATTTCTAAATTTTGTTCTCAGAAATCCATTCTGTACACTCAACGGACCATCCATAAAAGTACACAGCAAAGCAAATTTTACTCTCAAAACATCTGGTTAAACAATTGAACACATGAATCTCTGCATTTTCTTATTTCGCTTATTTCATTTCAAAAAATTAGAAGAACATTTTTTCAAAATTTCTCTCATTTATAAAGAAAAGAGTAAAAGTTTAAATTTTTACTCTTTTTTTACCATTAACGAGATACAAATGCAAAGACTGTTAACAATCTTTTCTGTGGACTGAGTGTAAGTTTGTTTTTGGTCTACTTGTTTCATGCGTAATGTTTTTTTTTTTACTTTTCAATGCATGGTTACTTTTTATTGCCGTCGCTGCAATGCAAGCAAGCCTGAGTTGTTGTATGTTACACCTGAACAATAGCAATGCTGAAGATCATCGAAACGTTTGATTACAATAGAGGGATAGCAAGGGAAAGAGAGAACGCGAGCATTAAGTTGGGAGTCTTTATTTTAAAATTCTCTTAAAGCAAACTTGAATTGTTAAGTTACACCATTCATAAAATGTTTGTACAACTGTCAACACAGTTTTAAGCCCAAGTCTGGTACTCATATCTTTGCACTTGGAAGTTCGATTTTCAAGGTTCGATACCAAAACAAAATGACTTACTGCAAACTCTTGCTATAATGGAATCGAAATATTTATACAAAACTAGTTTGGATTGAAACAATCATTATCAATGTAGGCCGAATATGAGAGGATGTTGCCTGGGATAGGAGAGATCATATCCAACAAGAAGGTGATTGAGATTGCAAGAAAAAGACAATGGAAGGGAAAATAAGCTCCATTCTTTAGAGAAGCTAAGATTAATTTGCAGCATTAGACCCATTTAATTGAACTTTTTGTCCAATTATCAACTTCTCTTGAAATTAACCTTAAAGAGGAATAAGCCAGTAGGAATCTAAAGCGCAAAAAATATCCCATCAGCTCAAGAAAGATTTGTGATAAAGTCGTTTATATGTCCGATTTAGAAAAAAATATTCTTTCAAAGAAAAGTGAAGACGAATTAACATAGAGCTTTTGCTGGATTTGCTTGCACGCCTTCTTCAGAAATTGTGCACATCTACTATGTCGATCAAAGGACTTACCTTTGACACTAGCTGTTTTCTTTAATAAGCAGTACGATAAGCTAAATGTATTATTACGTATATACTGTATGGAAAAATGTATGTGACCACCTTGCACGAAGAAATGGCGTACAAAAGTGTAGGTCAGCGGCACTAAATGATATGAAAGGTAGTGTCGAGAAAACATTTCATCTAAAGTGTGGACGTATAAAATAAAATTTAATTATAAATTGTTAACTTATAGGTAATGAAAACCGTCTAAAAAAAATGGCAAAGTCCGTAAACATTTTAATAAATAAGACGTTCGCTCATCATTAATTTTGGATACAATGTATTATTTACTGAGGTGAGCTAATATGTTCAGATAATTAGTTTCTTAAAACTTTTAAACAGAAGGAAAGCGGAGAATACTTTTCGTAAGTTTGTTGCAGTTTTGGTTTTAATAGATTTTAGAATGGACAAATAAAGATTGGTGGGAGTTTGAAACGCGCACACACTAAATTTTAGGAGAACTGTTAAATGAAAAACCGTCGCGTTGGGACTTTCGAAAAATGTTTACAAAATTTCTAGCGGACAGTATAAATGAACCAATTCAAGGTTTTCTAGCATAGCCGTGGAGCGAAGCACCGGTAATGTTGCGGCTTTAAGCAGTTGGTTGTTGACTTTTTATGTGGCATAGGTGATCCGTCATGGCAAGACAGATTTAAACATTTTTTATACTCACTTTTGTAAGTCATGACTTAGCATAAACTGTTAATTTAAAACAAAGTTTCTCAATAACTAACAAAGTCTTTCTCTCTCTACGTTGCTCTCATGCGTTTCTCAACTCTATATATTCTATGAGTAGTTTATTCTTGGTTTACTCATAGCCTGAATTTAATTGAAAGAAATTTCAGTTTTTATCAATGAACTATAAAAATTAATCTCACAAGAACACAGCTGGAAATGGACGTTTACCAACCTCTCTCTTGGGGCCAATATTCACTCTCTGCGAGTTATCCGCTCTCCGCTGTATTAAAGCACCTGTTACAGCTGTGAAACTTTACATATATATATTCTGCCTTAACAAACAACACATACAACACATACAACATTATTCACCGCTGCCAACAAGTTAATAGTGTTGTTTTGCTGTCGTTGTATCATTGTTGTTGTTTTTTTTTGTGCGGATTTTCTGTTTTTGGCTTATTTTCTCGAAATATCTTTGTTTGGTTTACTTTCATTGATTCAAAGCTGAAGCTGACGCTGATGCTAAAGCTGTGTATGAATACATATATTATACATACAAGCCATGAGAGCACGGCATATGAATCGTTCATATTACACCACCAACTAACAGAGAAAACTGTGTTTATAACGGTGTGTTGATGCAATTTTTGTTCATTCGTTCGTTTGGTGGCTGGGGGGTCTGGGCGGTTTGGGGGTCTGGCCATGGAGTGCTATTTATGGAAAGAAAAGGAAAAAAAATGTAAAGAGAAAGAGTAGCCGTGGAGCATGTGAGGAGATAAATTTAGCAGCAAATGTGCAAGTGCAACGGAACTAGATTTGTTTTATAAGCCGATACCTGTATAGGTTGCCTTTTATTTTACTGCTTTGTCCATAATAAAGGTGTAAGGCGGTTGTGCAGTGTAAATGCGTTTGCGGTTTACGTGGTGGCGCTACAGTCTCTACCAGTAAAACCTGCTATTGTGAGATGTTGCCTCTGTATGGCCAAGCGGCATGCATAGCTAAACTTACTGGCTATATATGATCACAAGTATAAAATAACAGCAGCTCGCAAAAGACAATGAAAAAGAAAACAATTTCGATGTTATCGTAAATCGATGTTGAATCTGGAATGTTGCCCTTACTGTGATTGATTTCCGGGTAAAAATGTCTACACTGGCGGTGCGGCAACTTTTTGTATTATCATCGTATGATGATAATGTTTGCTTATAAGGCTTTATTTTCTTGTTTAATTATTTACCGACGGCTTTTTCTTTTCTTCCTTTTTTAATTTTTTCTGCGTTACTTTTTTTGGTCTTAAGGCAAAATCTTAGAGAAAAGAAAAAGTGGTCATGAAAAGGAAGAAAAAATAAGAAAAGTAAAGAAATGTTAAACGAAGAGAAATTGCTACACATTCCCATCAGGCATGGCAGTCTACATACATATATACGCTACACCGCATATCTTTTTATGTATATGACTGTGCGGCATTCAATGTCTACAATTCAATGTTGGCGGCAACCTGACAACTTTTACGATACAATCAAAATGATGCAGTTTTTTTTGTGTAACATTTTTTTTAAATCTTTTTTTTTCTTGATTTTCCACTGGTTTTATGCCTTGAAGATAAATGTATAACGCACGATTACTTCGGTAATTGAACGTTTTTGGCAATGCTGGGAGTTTTACTTTTCTTCAAGCATTTTCTAAAAAAGGCTAAAGAAGTTGAAGAAGCAGAGGATTGAATCGTCTATCAAACAGAGAGCGGTTTAAAGCTGGTTTCGATTAAAATGTTATTACATGTTAAGGGTGTCTTTGTAATAAAATTATACGAAAATTAAAAAAAAATGAGAAACGAAACTACCTTTTCGATTTTTTCGATTATTACGGGTTCAGTCGCAGAACATTGATGTCTAAAGTCTTGGTTTTCTGTCGCATACATAGCTATTTGGTTATTGCATTCTTCCAGATTATCACTGTGCCCGTAAAAACATGTTTTGATGGTTTAAAAGTTGTGTAAAGTATCGGCAACGCCGTTTACTTTTTACATATTAGGATCAACCCGATCAACTATTGAGATAAGTTTGTGGCAAAATTTAAAAGTTCTTACTAGCAATGAGGATAGAATAAAATTGTGCGCTATTTTCTTTACTTGTCAGTAAACTTAAAATGACTTCTTATGTTGATTTTTACACAGCGCTTTGAAAAAATAGTTTAGGCCTTTGAACAAATCAGACAGTGTGGAAACGTAATGAAGTCAATATATAAATATAAAAACGATATTAACGAATCATTTTTTTATAAACCATAAAACCTATTCACAAATTAGGAATGAATGATTGAGACATTAAACTCTCCTTCTAACTCCGCTCACTTGGAAACGCTTGCCATACAGAGGAAGTTCGGCCATTTGATTGGCTGTATTTGGGGAGATCTTAGGAGGAGAAGCAATAGATCTCAGATAAGATAGAGCTTCTTCTTTCCAGGTCTAAAAATTTAAGATTATCCAAGAAGGGCAAACATCTTGCTAAATTGCTCGATAAAATTTTTGAAACGTCGTTTTACCGTGTTCTATTCGAGGATACACCAAATTATTTGGGATCCCCAGCTCTATCAGGCAGTTATGCAAACTGGTACTTAAGAATCCTTCGAAGAGTCACAAAACGACCGGGCAATTAGTAGCTAATGTATGGTAGCAAAATTTGATGTCCAATTTATATCAGCCGGCATATACAATAACTTGAGACGAGATCTTTGCCCTCCTATGAATCCTATGAATTATTGAAGCTTTTCACGTGTTATAGATGACTTCCAGTGTAGTGTTTTAATGAAAGTGAATGTATTTTAAACGCAACCACGATCATTTTCAAAAGCAATCTCAAAGATTCCATCAAAAATAATAGCCCAACGTTTCAACTTCTGCCGTACCTTTGATTAACGAAAACCCCCGAAAGCCAAAAATCATCTTTTAAAATTATAAGTTATCTCTTCAGTGATGGGCTTGATGCAAGGGGTGGTAATGAAAAAGGAATTTTTAATTTTTTATGAAATTATATACGTTTTCAAGGCCACCTCCCATGATAAACATAAATAAATAAAATAAATGATAAAATCTTTCTTCACCATCACCAGACACTTCTTTTCATTATTTTTCTCAAGTTACTTCTTGAAGCTTAATGCAATCGAAGCACAACTTTTAGGGTGACAAAAACTTATTGAGGTGTCTACGTAAATTAAGTTGCAAATGTCCACGGTAATATTAATAAATCGCTATTTCTCAAATTGATGGAAAGATCAATGAAATCAAATAGAATAAAACAGTATAAACACATGCCCGGCCATTCTGAAGGACTCGCAGAAGCTGAAGCAAAATAGAGTTAAATACTTTGCGCTGCAAGAGAAGTTTCTACAAATGTTTTTAAGAGAAAACCAACTATTAAAAGTTCCCATTTCATTTTTAAGAGCTTTTCCAAATGATTTATGTTATTGTTTGCAACAACTCAACGATAGTTATTAGGAAAGCTTAAGTCCCGAAGGATGTAAATCATATTTTCGATAATAAAAAATAAAAATTAAAGAACGTATATGAATATACCTATAACACGCACCGTACAAATGTGTATGTACATTAAGGGAAATCTTTGTTACTCCTTAACAAGCTGTCTGCACTAAATAAATGTATTTATGTATTAACGTCTGTATGCAGCAATAATAAATATAAAAAACAAAAAATTCACATCAGCGAAAGACGCGTGCCGTCGTAAAAAATCATCAACAAACACTAAAACCAGCTAACTAACGTAATAACAACCACATTAACAAGTTTATGTCTATGACAAGAAGTAATAATAATAACAACAATAATAGCAACAACAGAAAAGTAAAAACCAACAAAAGCAGAGCAACAGTAACAGAAACATCTTAAACTAAACATAACAAACAACGTTAAATAAACGTTGCCTTTGGCTACTTTGTGTATAAGAGAATTGTACAACATTACGTTTTGATTCATACTATCTAACCAACATTAACACCAACAAAAATATAATAAAAATACACAATCCAGAATAACATGTATTTTGCGGTAAGCATAGAGGAGCGCTACAATACTTTGCTTTCCTGCTCTTGCTGTGACTGAAACCAAAGCTGTTGCTGTTACACAAGATTCTTTAGCTATCAAATCTCTATAATTTTTTTCTACATCATAGATTTTAACATATATATATATATATGTACGCACGCGCGTCTATACACACATATATACAAATATGTATTATTCGCGTGCATATTTATACGAGGGAGAGCTGCAATATGCCCAAACCGTTAAAATTACGTACGTATATAAAATTACGTAAATAAATGTTTTTTTTTTTTTGCAATGAAGTTCATCTCAAGGTCAACACCTATTACGTAACTTTTTCCCAATGAGAAGATTCGGCACTTACAGTCACCAGAAAAGTTGCTTCGCTCTGCTATCGCTCTGTCTCAATCTCTTCATTCCACGCAGAACAGTATCTTAATACAAATATCTTCAGCAATGTGAATAGCTCGTAATCTAAAAGTAACCAAATCCATAACGACATCCAATTGCACTGCCATATCTAGCCGATAACTATTACGCTGAAAAATCCCATCGTCTTGCCTATGGACATATAGGCGCCATTCTGTACTTGATAATTGGCTCAATTTCACAACTTATTTTAGCAGCATTCTTGTGTGATGTTTATGGACTTATGGACAGCACGCCCATTCAATCTTCCTAATATATATATTCATATAGCTTGACGACATGTACTTCCAATTTGCCATTGCCATTTGTCTCATCATGATTCACATTGCCAATGAATATTTTGCATCAGCCTTAGAACGTCGTCACCACTGCCTTGTGAACAAAAAGTGTAAGTGCGGGAAAAAAATCCAAGTTTGAAGAAACGAGAAAGTTGATGATGAAGAACTGGACAATTCTTCGAACAGTTTAAAGGGAATTTTGTTGGTGATTCATTAATCATTTGAATGGACATATAATCATTTGCTAAATCAAGAAAATGCACGAGGAAAAATATATTTATTCGTTGCTCCAGTCATTTCGAGTGCATGATTGAGTCAATATTTCCTATGCGTAACGTCAGATTGTAACGTCCAATAATGTGAAACAAGAGAAATTGGGCTTTCCCGATAATACACAGCCATTTACACTCCAATCTGTGAGATCTCAAATTTTATTTCATGTCTTAATGGTCGCAACTTATGCTCCAACAAATCTGATGAAGAGGATGCAGGCCGCAGTAACTAGAACTTCGATTTCTTCAATTTATTTTATTTCTGGAGGCAGCTTTTCGAACAGCTGTGATACCAGGAAGAAATATATCTTTTCTCACGCTATTAAGAAACCGGTCTATAATTCTCCCGACTAACACAATAAATAATTTGAAAAATCCATATTATTTTCAGAAAATGCCAGTTTAGTGTCACTTCGGCCATTACGAATTGTAGCGGATTTACTAGTGATACTTCTGCTATTTTCAAAGCGGAGAACTCCGAGCTTCACGTGTTGCTTAAACAAAGTCTTTCGAAGCGAGCAAATAGCATTCAATCCCAGTATAGGATTGAGAAGAGAGAGCGAGTTATGCTAACTTTCCCCGTCGAGAGCAACAATTTGCTGGTTGCTTGCTGATTTCGAAGGAGGCTGTACCCACGACGATGAGTACAGTGCATGCCTTAAAGAGGAAAGCATTAAAATATACTGTAATTGAAATGAACACATACTGAAACTGACAAAAGCCATTATCGCTTATTATATTTTACGAAAATTTGAGCATTTGGACAAAACGTTGCTTTTTCGAAATAAGTACATCGCTTACTCACAATCGACTAAAAATCGTACGAGTCGACTTTCAAATTTCTGCCTCACCATTCATATCGTTCAGACTTGAATGAACTGTTATCCGCTGGCAAATCTCAAAAAGATGCTGAAACGTATTTCGAATATTTTAATAAACTGTTCCATAAAAAGACAATGAAATATTAGGGAAGCGATGCATTGATTCCACTACGCTTGCAGAAGTCAATGTTAATGGAAAAGGTCGAATCATACAAAAAAAATCTTGTCTCTCCCAGGAGTTATTAACCAATTTACTAAAACCACGCTGTTCATGCTTTTAAGTTCTTCTCGGCTGCAAAGTGAATAGACGCTTTTTACAATGGTTTCAGTAAAGCTTTTCATAAAGTCAATCTTTAGTTTAGTTGGTAAGTTTATCTGACGTTGTATGAAAATCGATCAAACCGTATCTCTCAAACTTAACGGAAAGGATTCAATTTTTCTTTCACATTTCAAGATTGATATCGATTGCACCTTGGACTCCTCATTCATTTTGTTATTCATTTTTTACCTGAACGACCTAATTATTTTTGCAATATGCAGCAAAACCTTTTTTATCCTGGCGATAACTCATTTAGTGTCTTAACTGACGGGAACTCTCAATTTTATTCAATTAGATCCGTATTCTTCAAAAGACTTACGCTGCGTTTAGACGATATTTTAGATAAGCCTTTTCTATAAATCTGCTAAGATGGCTATGGTCTCAACTACGTCGTCCTTATCATACGATATTACTACATTTCAGATCCTTTTTGCCCGGCTCTCGTATATAAATACATAGGTGAAGATGCAGTTGATGCAGCTTACAGTGCGGACAGATCTTTTTGTTATATTTTGAGTCGGAATGCAACGCTGGCTGATTAACTAACTAGCTGATTGGTAAGCTAACTGTTTGGCCGATAAGATGACTGTTCGTTTGTTAGTCGAGTATTTTCTTGCTACCTTACTGTTTGGTTTGCTGTTCCTTCTTTGAGCAAGCTACATTAGAACACTAAAAAATGATGCATTCGCTTACTGCCAGCACATTTTATGCAATAGTGTATTTAACGTTTTGCAGCGAACGACGTCGCTATATTGTCAAATATGTATGCTGAGATAAGAGTGTATTTCTAACCATTTGATGGTCTATACTTTAACGTGGTCATGTACGAATGTTAGACGCAATTAATTTGTGCTAATTATAACAGTTTAAGGCCCCTCTTCTTTTCTTTTTTCTGCTACTACCACTATTACTATTATTAATACTGCTACGGGTGCTCGTTTTCATTTCTTTATTTATGATCTAAAAGATTTAATAACGATAAGAATCGTGTGGCATATGGAGAGAGATGACATTGAACGTTAACTGCAACAAGGCATGCATGAGAGCACGCATGCAATGTTTGCAGGGAGAGAGCAATCAATTGCTGTTAGATCATTTAAAACTACGGTCTAGTTTTCTTATTTTTTATGTTTTTATTTATTTAATTAACAGTTTGGATGACATAAGTGGCATAAATATATAGATGCATGTGTATATGACGTTTTGCTATAAAATCATATTTTAAGTAATGTCTTCAATAGAAACCAATAGCGTTGATGTGTGGCCAACTACAGTTAATTTAACACGCACGGTAACCATGTACAGGTTTAGACTAAAAGCAAGATAAATTAATTATAGATTTTGCCGAAATGAAGAACACAGAGTAATAATCGCTACTGTTTGCCGTTAACTATTAAGGTAAAGTTGTCAGCTATTGCGTAACATCTCTCTTCTCTTATTTACTATTAGGTAGTATGCAATGTAAATATTATAACGGTATTCATTACTATTGTTGCTAACGCGAATATTATGTTACCAGTGCTTTCGCGAATCATCGCTTTATAAACATTCTTTACAATATAAATGGAAAGATTTTAGCCATGATAAGGATACTAATTGTACAATTTCTGGGATTGAACCTTACGTGTTACCTAAGGACTGCCATCGCTGAACATCATCCATTATTTTGGATAACCCGCTGTCAAATGACTTCGTAACACAATTAACGGCATGAGTAGGCCAGTAGGTAAGAATCACGACTGCCAAGTCAGTGCTCGTTGGTTCAAATATCAAGTTCGGTAGAACTTTACTTTCGTTGTAACTGCAATCAGTGTGCAGTCGATCAAGGCATAATGATGACGTATTGAGCACACATGAACTAGGGTGCGGGCAACATCTCTTTTTCTCTTTCTTCACTTCTTTACTACCGTCACCGTGTTACACGAATAGAAGACATCCCCTGAGTGGTTGGTTGGATATTAAAAAAACGAAAAGTTCGCTAAAAAGTACAAGCTTTCATTTAGTAAAACGGAGTTCAAAGCTTCATCAACGTCCTTTCGGAGTTTTCATGTGGCTTACATTATACTGACATTGATAGTTCTCTATCGGGTATTTATAGGAAGCTTTCGTATGCTTTATCTTATGTTGCTTCGGTTGGGTCGTTTGATTATTTGACTTGAAAATGTTTTGTAATAGCAAAAGCAGACTTTTTGAAAAAAGGTGTAATTTTCATTGTGCTAAACCCAAACGCAAGTGGTGGTGAACTTTCATAAATTTATCAGCTCGAGATGTAAAGTTAAGGGTTCTCACGTGGTGATTTATTGCTTCTGAATGCTCGAATAAGCATGCTATAAGTGACCTTTGTGCTCATTTTTTTGAAAAGTTTGCTACTGATACTCAATTCAATAACTGCATTTTTACTTAAAAGAAGCATGCATCCTTTATTTGTGACGTTACTGAGATTTAAAGTCTACTGATGTAGTCATAGCATTGGAAGATTTCAGTTTACCGCATGCCGTTTACTGTCTGACTGCCAATTCAGACTGCATCCGCGCTTTAAGCCATTGTATTTTTCAATAAAACATATGATCAAAATCTTCTTCAATGTAATTATGTGATTAATTGTATCCATATCATCTAACAATTTGTCTCTCCTTTCTATGCAAGCATAACGACGTATTGAGTCACTCAAGCAAGTTAAATCTTACTCAGTATTGTCTACCAAATTGTTCTCTAACAAATGAACATATACATCCGCATTTTTTTTGCTGGGTACGAAACATATTTTTGACTTTTCTCGTGCTCCAAATGCAGTTGAGGATATCGGACATCCTTCCAATATTCATCGTAACCATCAGGTTTTTCCAAATTAAATTCCTTCTCATCACTAGATATAAGATTTTGGAATTCTTCCTCCCAAAATTTGTATATATCGGCAAACGCAATACGAGGATTTTATGGCGCTGGGTTAAATGTTTTCTATTGAATTACCTCACTCCGACAATTTCAAATATTGGGACCACAGGTGAAGACGAAAGAAGAAGAAAGTACCTGATAAAGGAAGAATGTATATACGCATAAAAATATTTTGAGATCCCAAAAATAATTTCCCATCAATGTTTTGAGGGAATGAATAAAACTATATTTGCACATATAGTTAGTTGTCAGACCGTATGTTAACTTTCTGGGTTCCAATGTATAGAATATTTTCTCTTCGATATAGCAAGGTCTACTGAGTGTATAAATCTTATAATAGTTGCAGGATTTATTGGAACTAATAATCGCATGAACTAAAGTACAAAATAAAAAAATGCACACAAAAGGAAGACCATCCTATTGTCTTACACATAAGTTCCAACTAATGATTGAGGAACTGCTTCAGACTTGTCAGTTTGAAGCTTGTTAGCATTTTCCAATTGGCTCCATCTAAAAATGGAGCTGTTTCGGCTTTTAAGATGTTAGTTAGTTCCAACTGAAAACATAGAAATTTTCTTAAATAAACCATTGCGGCCAGTTAGATCCCTAATAAAGGAATTCATTCCTCCTGATCAACCCTGTAATACTTCTTCCGTCCGAAAAAAAACAAATTTTTCTTCTGCTTAATTACCGCATCTGCTGCAGTCCTGTCCTATTCATTTGAATTTCTTATTCCTACCGACGTTGAGTTTAATGCCATTCGGGAGAAAATAGGCAGCAAGCAGTTATATGTATTATAACTTGCTCCTATATTCCCCCAAATGCGGATATATGTAATTTTAAGGACCAGGGTAACTTCAATTTGCCATAAGTCACATGTTGCTATGGTGGTAATTTCGACTGTGTGGTCCCCGCTTCAATATCGGATAGAGCTATTGTGTTTTTCAATGAATTATTTGATCGTAATCTACTTCAATCCAACCGTACTCCTAATTGTAATGGCAGACTGCTGTATCTCTGCTTTGACAATTTCTCGAAGATAGCCTGGAGATCCGTATCATCAACAATTTGCGTTTCCTCTTATTATAGGCAGGATGGCGCGTTGAATCACTCTAACGTGTGAAATCCCATTTCCGCAAATAAACAATAAGATTTAAAAAAACCAAAATTTTACTGCTTAAATCGCATCTTTCACACATTATGCGTCATTTTTCTGCTGTCAATATTGAAACTACTGCTGCTATCATCTTTCCATAATGTGTTAAATCTAGCTATATCTGCATCCGACCCGTTTAAGCAACCTTACCCTCGAAGCAAGTGCCCGCCATGCTTTAACAAAACTATTAAATACTACAAAAATAGGAGAAACAAACTTTTCAAAAAATCTATGAAACGTGGTTCCGCTTGCCACTATTTCGCCTGCTTCGCTGTAAGGCAAGAAGTTAATTACCTCAACCGTCAACGTTATTACAGATACTTTCGCTTGATAAAATCTTCACTGCTTATTAGTTCTAACTATTTTTATAAGTTTGTTAATTCAAAAAAAAAAAAAATCTCCATCTATCTCTCGCAGGTTTCTTTCAATGATTCCGTACCTTGCGATGATATCGGAACCTCGAACCCCTTTGCTGAATAATTTGTTCGAAATCTTCATATTGATGATGTTAACTGTTAATTATCTGTATCTGATCACTAACTCGATTTCGCTTCCTAACTTGATCATTTCAGAAAACATATACATAGTTTGAGATCTCTAAAATATTGTTGTAGGCTTCTAACTGATGGCATTCCATCATGTAGACTTAAATGATGCTCTGACGAGCTTTGTGTTGTTTTTTCAATGATTTTTAATCCGTCCTTGAAATCAGGCGTTTTCCCTTTGTGTTGGAAGTGTAATTTCCTTATTCCATTTCACAAATGTGGAAGCAGACATCACGTTGAGAAATAGGGGGTATCGCCAAGTTGAGTGACTTACCTAAATTTTTTGAACGAATGATCATTTGGCTTTTGCTGTCAAATCTTATATTTCTCCATTCCAGCATGGCGTTCCGAAAGGAAAATCAACGAATTACGAGAATTTAGAATTTACTTGCCATATTTTCAAGACTTTCTCTAGTGGCTCTCGCACGAATATCGTGTATACTGATTATAGTAAAGCGTATGACTTATTGATCTTCAAATTCCAGCCCTCTGGCTTGCCTTTGTACTTAGTAAAATGGATGAGCTCTTATCTGCATTATAGATCATTCAGGGTTCTGACTAACTTCGTCACCTTGGATGAATTTCTCGTGACGACTGGCGTTCCTCAAAGCAACCTCTTAGGATACCTTTCATTTTATTTTATATTTATTAATTATCTCCCCTCGATTATTAAATCCAGCCATATCTTCATGTACACTAATGATGTTAAACTCTTTTCTCCCTTTTCCTTGGAATCGCAGTCGTGTCAGCTTCAATTTAACTTGCGTGGTGCTTATTAAATTTTATGAAATCAAATCGGAAAAAATGAAAGAAGCTGTCTTTTTCACGGAGGAATTCCTTCAATACTGAGTCTTTCACTGATTCGCAAAAGTTGGAAAACATAGATTCGTTCGATGTTATGTAGATTCAATTGAATCCGTTCAAAAAAAATTATTGCTTTTGCCCTCAGGAATTTGAGTTGGGACTCGCTGCCTCCTTTTGAAAGTAGATTGCTTCTGTTTGGCTTATCATCACCTGAAAAACGTAGATTTATTCTTGATATTTCCTTTTTAATTAAGTTAATAAATGGTACTATCGATTCGCCCCCATTACTTGGTGAGGTAAACTTTAGTGTCCGAAATTTCTTTCCTAAAACTTTATCTTCGTAAAGCTTAGTCAATGTAAATATAATTACGTGCTTTTGAATCCCTTCAAAGTGATTTGCAGAAACTTAATTGATGTCTATCACTTAATCTCAATATCGGACTCTTTAAAGTCGAAACAACTATGCTTGATACGTGCAATTTTTTTATGTCGTATTTAAACTAACTTGCAATCTTAACATCGCACTATGATTCCAAATATAAATGGTGTTGTTTACTGTTATCCGCTATTATTTTGAATTGTTTAGAAGTATCTAAGACTGTTTAATAATGTTTAATAATGTTTAATAATGTGGTGAGATTTTCTTTTCACCACTTTTCTTATTTATTGAAAGCAACTCTGTGTTTTCTCCATTCTCCGTAGATGGTTTAAAAGTTTGCCAAATAAATGCGAAAATTAATTTTGTCCGCTCTGTAAATTTCGTCGTCGAAAAGACGAATAGATGAAGAGGAGCAAACTTTTTCAAAAATCTCGTGATGTAACCGACTCAAGACTTTTTGCTTGTTTTTTATTGCATTTTTTGATACCAACGCCGTAAAAAAAGTTTTCTTTTCACTATGTAGGACAGCGAACTTCGACTCATGCCATTATTTGATAACAAACTTAAGAGACATAGCAATTGAGGTTGTTATTGCTGCTGATGATTGTGGGTAAAAAAATTTCACTTTCTTCTACACGCAAAACTATCGACAACATGCAAATCATCTCTAGACAAAGGCCTTTGCTAAAGACATCTTCACGAAACGAAACATTTGGAAAGATTGCACTTTCAAATTAAAAAAATTGTCTACCCAAACTTGCAAAACAAGCAGAAAAGTTATCAAGAAGCACAAATTATATAATGGTGTGGTCGAAAGATTTATTTAAGAAAAATTACTAAACTAACCATAAGTCTATCATAAAAGTGTATTGTAAAAGTTATTTTTCAGAGATAAACGATTTTGTTTTTAGTTAAACAAAGAAATTTCTTCATTCATTATTTCATACAAGATGAAAAAATGAAACCTTGAATAAAAATTTCAACGAAATAACAAAAAAATGGATTTCATTGTAAATTTTTTATATACCATGTGCAAAAAAAATAATTTTTCCCCCCAATGCAGACATTGCATAGACACACACACAAATGCCGAATGACGTAGTCGCCTTATTAGTCTATTTTATTTACTTAAAGTCTTAGTCGGCAGCATGTACGATGATTATTATGACAAAACATCATCGTATACAGCTTTAACAAGCTCTAGCCGTGGAGTAGCAAACGGCACGACCATAAAGAAATAATCAAATAAGTAAGTTACGTCGAATCTACAATGCTCGTTTTTGTTAATATTTTTTTTTTTTCTAATGCATATATATACGCCTGATCGGCTTATTTTAATAAGTTTCGCTAACATTCATTCCAGTTTCATTCTAAGACGCTTGCAATTTTTCAGCCCACCACAAAGGGACATGCGCACGTATTAAAGTATTGCATCCGAAAATTAATATGAGTGAATATAATATGGCTTGATTGAAATTATAAGAAATCGTCAAATATGGTTATTGTTTAAAAATTGCGATATATTTCCTTAACTTGAAACTTTTTTCTGCATTAAAAATTTTGAACTGAAAGTTTATATACGCATTGTAGTTTCTATATATATTCAATCTGGCAGCTGTTGAGGGAAGTTCTCCAATCGTTTTAGCACTGATGGTCTCAAAATCTTGATCTCAAAAAAACAAGAGAGACCGGATGTGGGAAGCTTTAACTTTTGATCCCAATATGAATTTTAATACAAGCCCCGATTCATACATAAACCGATAAGTGAGCGGCAAGAAACGTTGGAGTAATTTTCGCTCATCATTTACATTTTAGAAATTTAAAGGTTGGGGAAGATAGATTTGGTTGCACCAACAGACGAACGGATTAAATCAGGCCCAGAATTGTAGGCTAATCAATAGTGCATATCAATCTATCACTCTGTGAATCTGTGATGTTTACTCAACTTCCAATCATTTATGCGTACGTACAAACGAAACAATAAAATTAACATGTTTTCAAATTTTGTTGACTGCTACAAATACAGCGATAAAAATGCACTCTGTCTACTATTGAAATTGGAAATATTTTCCCGCAAAACTAGCGAACAAGCAAATGGTTGACGAAAAAAGAAAGTCCAATTGAGTGCGTTGTGTGGTAGTCGCGTTACTTGCGTTACAAGTGTGTGTATAACACGTATGGCAATTGAAAATGCAATTAGGAAAATGTTAGTTAGCACTATAGTGCTGTAAACAGACAAACAAGTGCAAGTACACGCTTTTAGGTCGCTTAACTAAAGAAAATATCGCAATTTTTATGTATATATAAACCTAAAAATGTATGTGCATGTCTTTTTAAATAAGTACTTGTTTATTTAATACTACCAGTTTTTGAAAAACATTTTTCTTTTCTTGAGATCTTTGCTGTTTGTGGATCTAGCACATTGTTTTATATATCTTTTGTATTTTTTTACCAAAAAGCTGCTATTAACAAAATGGCACTAATACTTTATATGAATTAGGGATCTGTTCCACCCGCCATACTACACATCTAAAATGGCGTACAATTATGGAAACTTTGTTACAACCCTACGAAGCATTTTGTATTTACAATAACGTAGTTGCTTCCGAAAATTGAGCGGTGTGATTAGCTTCATACCGATCGATAAGGAAAGGGCGTAGTTTACCATTTGATGCAAAAAGTCAAATTAGGCATGTCTAGTTAAACCGATAATTTGTCATTGACAACCTATAGCCTATTTATTCTTTACTAAATTAAGCATAATTTTCAAAAAATATTTCAGTTTTATTTGTAAAGATCCGCCTAAGTGGCCGAGTAGGCAAGAGTCTCGACAAGCAACTCAGTGGTCGTGGGTTCAAATCTCAAGTTCGATAGACTTTTTAATAAAGCCTTAGATGCTAATGCTTTAAGACTTCAGCCTTAGAATTTATTCTCTGGTTAAATTTATAATAATAATAATAATAGTGATAATAATATTTGTAGAGTTTGAAAACAACTCAACGGCCTAAGAGACAACACTAAACTGCAATAACGAAGAGTCTAGTCTATTTTAGCCTATTTTCTGGTCAAAAAAGACGAGAAAAAATCCAGTCGTAAAACAGTATTGGGAACGTAGAAACATTTATAATATACAGTAATCAGATGCAACAGAAGAACGAAAGATACGAAACATCCCATACGAAGTATCAGAAATAAACAATTTTAATTCCTGCACAAGTTTTGCTTAATTTTTCAGTCTCATCATCTCCTGCGCTTGCAATGTTGTTGAAAAATATTTCCAACATACATATGCTCCACTTTGTTGTGTGCATATTTTTAGAGTAATTTAAGAGTAATTCTGTTATTTGAACTGATTTAATTTATTACTTCAGTTCACCATTTCAAATGTATACCTAATTTAACTTATACCAAAAAGCCAACCTTTGACCCGGCGCTAAGAAAGAAAGGAAAGTCGTCTCTTTCAGCCGGGGAGATAACATCAAAATCCGTTCAAATAGACACCGCTACCTATCAAGCAAGAATAAGAAACTATGAAGCCTTAGCCAGCAATTGCTATTGTGATCTTCTAAAGTAACAAGGACACATATTACATTGAATTACAAAGGGAGCAATACATCTTTCTTAATTTTAACAATGCATTTGCTTGCTAAGGCTTCTAGTAATGCGAAAAAAGGGCAATTTTAATTTCGAATCATAGAAATTCGAAGCATTATTTTCGTTTCTGTTCTTATTCAATACAGAGAATGTTGTGAATAACAAGATTTTGCGATCAATAGCAGCCGGAGATATTAATTTGATATATCCTCTCAGGATTGTGGTTGCTTCTGAAAATCGGATAAACTAGGCTAAAATTATTCGTTTATTATTATTATTTAAGGAATCTCCAACCCTTATTCCCAAGCGATTAAAGCACAAACACTTAGATATGGTTACCAAATAAGAAGATTACATTAGATTCCTATAAGAAAATGGATCCGAAATTGCTCAATATAATTCTGGAATAATTGTCATCACCAAATTCTAGAAATTGGAATTTGTGACCCTGCAAAGACCTTTTTTGCCAAAGGGAGAGATTTGGGAGAAACTTCAAGCAATTGCAATATAGCATCCAAATTCCACGACCAGAGCATTCCAACAGGCGAATAGACTATTGTTTACTGATTTATATTGAATGATAATGACCAATTCTTCTTCATAAAATCCTTCTTTCAAAACATTCCGTTACATAGAGAGTCCTCGTAAGAACAGTTCCAATCGATTCCAATCGATTCTCAATAAGATTCATTCCTGAGGTAAGATAAGTAAGTGGAGCAATGTAAAGTATCTTGACAATTAAACAAAAAAAAGTCTCGACAGACGAAGAAATAGAAATGCTTTCATTAATTCAGAAGATGCTCCCAAATCGGTTAGTATATTCAAAGGTGGGGCTATTTCAAGTCGTTACGGGCATTTCATAAATACCCGTAAATTAATAACCCTTTACTAAAAGTGGTGTACGATAAGAGAGAATGCGGGTAAATTTTATCCGATATCTTTGCATGGCGATCATTTCTTCCATGGTGTTTATAAATTTTTTTCCCATATGCGAACACGAAAAGTTAAGCAATTTTCTTATGTAATAACATTTGTCAAACTAAATTTTTCCATTTATTTACTTCCGTAGTTTTCGCATTTCTTGCCTTTGCCAAAGTTTATTATCATTTCTGGATTGCTTACTCAGATATACAAAAGATAATCGTATAAATTTGCTAAGCAGAGAAATATCTCAAAAGCTTCATAAAAAAGGAGCAAAACCAGAAATAAATAATTGAAAATGATAACCTTCTGTAGGCATCACACAACGTAACACTCCAATATACATACATATGCAATTATATTGATCGATATTTAAATTTCATCTTAAAATGAATGTATTTCTCAATGGAAAACCGGCCGAATTCTTAAAATATTCAACACTTTGGGAAAACATAAGATTTATAACTGATGTAAGATATGATCAATGGCTAGTCTTTCCTTCACGCACTAATAAAAATCTACGTAGACAAAGATCTACTTCCGCCAATATAATGACATTGAACAAGTACATGTTTTTCTTGCAGTCTTCTCGATCCGTAGAGTAATTTGCTATGAATGAGAGGTTGTGTTCATTGAAAAAAGGTTTTCTTTCCTCTTATGTTTATTAAACTGTTCTAATCTGTAAGACGGGAGTTTTTCATCTTGACTGAACACGTCAGTTTCCAGAAACTCCTTCAAGATTATTCACTTTTCCCTGCATTTGTATTAATTCCATTGATTATCAATCGGACAAAGCAAGTATTTGCATCTAGCCTTGTAACGAAGGTTTGCTACAACAAACGCCTACCAGTGGCTCGAATATGGTAGTAGTATAATTGGAAATCAGAAAAGTTTTGGAATACGACCGACTCCATCAAGCGTTGGCAGTTAACCCGTTGTGAGCACTTTCCTTAAGCAGGATTACCTGTACCTCAACTTACACGAGGTTATAAGTGTTGGCCTTCGTTCGCGGACTAATTTTTTCGACTTCAAACTACAGATCCAGTGGCTTCAAATTACTTGAAATACTTTCTTTCCTAACTTCTTCATCAATTTTTACCGAGATGGACTATAAGCTAGAAATTTAATAAAAATTCTTAATTTTGCCACTCCCAGAAAAAAAGGAAACCGTAAATGAAAAAAAGTTCGTGTATCGGCCGAGCTGCGACGTATTATCTGTGTGTACAATAATTTGATCTGCACTGGCGTGTGACGCGTTATTTGTTTTCTATGTGGTAGAAAGCAGCAGAATGAAGTAGACTTTGTCACCTAACGTCGATGACCGTAGATCTGGTGGACTGCATTGCTAATAATATATCGATCTGAAATTTAATCGAACACTCTAAACACAACCGAGTTAATTACATAACGCAAAACTGATTTGCGACGTAACAAAGAATATTTCATGTGTTGAATGTCCAGGCATACAATTTTTACGCCGTTTTGTTTTTTATTGTTGATCATTGCCCCGGTATGAACAAAGTTACATTTATAGTCATAAATGGTTTGCTTGAATGAGAATAGCGCGTTCTCTATGATTCGCTAGTGTGGGGGGATTTCGTTTAATAACTTTGACGATGTCAAGTGACAGTGGCCGTTACGCACACACACACACACGCGCACACACACACTTACATACGTATATGCATATATATACGTATATACATAATGATTTTTTATCATATAGTTCAACATATTTGTCTTTTATGGTATAACAACTAAATTCTTTTTAATATATTTAATGAGAAAAAAAATTTTTTTTTGCTCTCATCTTTCATTTCTGCCTTTTTTAAGTATTCGGCAGATTCTGTAATTATTTTCTAAGCCGCAAATTAAGAGGTATGTGAGGATGTTGTAGAATGAATGCTGTTGTGTGGTATGGTAGTGAATAGCTATTCAGTAACATTAAAAATACAAAAATTAAATAACAACTAATGTCTTTATAATTGCACTGGCATAAGATGACTTAAAATTCTTTAGATGTCAGTTTAAAATTAAATTTCATACCTTGCAAAAACCCTACACTCCAAGTATTTTTCCTTCTTGCTCTTGTGTGCAGTATATTAAATGGGGGAATACTTTGATGAAAAAGTCCCAAAACTATTTTATAAAAAAAAGATTTCATCTTGCAATATAATTTTTGTTTGTCAACCGGACAGACGCCCTTGTAAATACTTTTGTTCCGTCAGGATGCAAAAATGCACGGATTCAAAGTAATATTGGCGTTGTACACGAAAGTGGTTTTGGAGGTCCAAAATTTCCTGATCAATATTTCGCGAAAAAATTGGGCTTTATTACAAGATGTGGCTGACCGAAGAAGTGAAGCCAAACGACCATATCGTATGAGATAAATTTAGACGTACCCTTAAACATAAATAAACCCCTTTTAATAACACATCCTAAGTTATGTTTAGCTAACTTCTATGTTGTATTTAATTGTACCCTAAATTAGAAATTTTTTTTCAACGACTGTAAGTCCTAATTAGTATGATAATGCTAAAGTAGTCAGCTATTTTGATGACATATTGGAAGAATTGAAAGCGCGTTTGTCATAGCGGATTTGACAAAATAGTAATAGCAACCTCTTAGTCACTTCAGAAAGGGTTATTTCGTTATTAAACAAAATTTCGTGCTGTACTTTCCTAATAGTAAACCCTATATTGATTTATTTTGGAATGACGAATATCTAAGAAATATTCTTAGACGGTTCATAAAACATAATGATGTGTAGATGTAAATTTTTTACTACGAAACCCGTCGAGAAGTGCTCTTAATAAATTACTTGTCTCTTAAGATCGCTTCATTAGAAGGCCACCTTAGCAGAACTTTAGGGTTTACTCCGTGGTCGGTTGCTTATTTAATTAATTTCAGGTACTTTTTGATCAAACTATGCGTAGATCTCTCTTTTCTTCTTTTCATTAGGAGTTTCATTAAGTTTATTATTGTAAATATACGAATACATGTATATATATTTTTAGAACGTAATAAAGAAATTAATGTTGATATAATTAAAGTAAAATATTTTTGTATTTTTTATGTTTTTTTTCTCCGTATGTTATTCTCCAGCACTCTTTTATTCTAACAAACAGTAAAAAAGAAATAAAAAAGTTTTACTGAACAAAAAAAAAGAAAAGACCATAATTAGTTTGTAACCATTGTTATAACCACTGCTTGAAGTATAAAAACAAAATCTGGGAGCGTTCACAAAAAATGCAAGAATAGCGACGCAACAACAGTGGCATTAATATCACACTATGATCAACGGGCAAACAGTTGCAAAATTATAAGTTGCACACACACGGTGGATTACCGGACCAGCGCTAATCTTGTGTACTTGCACTTACATGATATATATCCATATATATATATTTATATTTATATATATATATATATATATATATATATATATATGCATACATAGGTGTATAAGCGTATTAATAATATAAAATTAATCCTAGGCTTATCAGAAAGAGGAAGAGACACAGACAGTGAGAAAGAAAAAAAGAAAGAAAATCTAATAATCGCAATACAAATTTTACAAACAATTAAATATGTAACATAACGAAAGTTCTCAGTGCAATGCCGTCTGTAAAGGAAAACAAGAGCGGAGACTTCATGGTAATCAAAGGAAAATTTTAGGTTGAAAAAGTTTAAAGCAAATTTTCTTCATGCTAAATTTGACAATAATCTTAAAGTGTAACATTTTAAGAAAAAGTGTTTCACAGCTATAATGGTTTGCAACAATGTTTGTTAAGGATTACACAGACTCAAACAAAAGCAAACGCTTAAGTACCTATAAGTTGGCAGAATAATTTTTGCTGTTTTCATAAAAAATTGGATTTTTTCAATAATATTCTTTAACAAAAGAAAAAGTTAAACTAGCAACACAAATAGTCAAAAAGTTCCACGCAGAGACCCATCTCTTAAGTCTTGTTATGCGGTTATACAGAAGAATTTGCAAGTATACCTATGTTGGCTTAATTGCACAATTTTCGCAATTTATTAGGAAAGTTTACATAGCGAACTTGAAACGACTTTCTTCTCTTCTTTATATATCACATTTTTTTACACGTGAGTGTAGCGATTTTCGACTTCACTCTCGTCCGGTAAAAGCATTTTTATTGGAAGATTACTGATGAATATACTGAACACATGAGCATGCGTCATCTTTACTAAGGTCGTTGTTATCAGACCTAATATAGTTTGTTCTGGAAGAAATAGCACAATCACAGTCCTTGTTCAGACTCGTACACTCTATTATTTTCGAATGCGGACGAATACTTCCCTTTGGCTACGTATCGTTATAACTCAAAATAAGAATGTACTTTACTTACGCAATTATACGATGTACAATTTTTACCTACCACTACAGTTCCTCGATAGTTGGAAGTAGAAGTATATCTTTTAAAATTGGAAAAATTTGGTTAAATTCTCCTCCCGTTTCACTTTTCTAAGGCATTTCGTTCACGAGACTTGAAAATAAAAAAAAAATAAAAAAAAATAAAAGTAAGAACATTATACGGGCAAGACCGACTTTTGAATAGCCTTTATCACTTTGTCTAACACAAGTCTTATTTTTGTGTTAAATTATTATTGTGGGCCAAATTTCATCACCTTTTGTTTAAACTTAGGCTTTTTGGCTCTACAAAGAATCGATTTTCATGAAAATGCTTAACTTAAACTTGTACTACAGCTGCTTGGGCTGCGTTTTGGGACCGCTTTCCCTGAACTACGCACATGAAAAATATACCTTTATGCATAAACAAGGCATCATTTTTGTGTTATATAATGAAATTAAGAATTGTGTTAGACAATGTGGGGTAGGGTACTTGACATCGGCATCATAGACATATACATAGACATGTGTAAGACATTAAACACTTTAGTCAGAACAAGAAGCAGATCCGATACTAATACTAATTGGTTGAATGGCGTTGCTTTCCCTTTTTTGATGCCGACTTTGTTACTTTCTAGGCTTGGCCTACGTGCATACGTTACTGAAAATGAAAAGAAAAGCGTTGTTGCTTACTTTTGCTTCATATTTCTCAAATGTTCCCAACAACCTTCCCTCATTTCAAAAGTTATGCAATAACTGAACAACAAAAACAATAACAACCACGATTACTTCAAGATTTCCATTTTGCATACGGCACCTGTTTACAAGCGGCCATATAATCATAACTAACAATTATTTGCTGCAGTCTACTGCAGCGGTACATACCGATACCGACAAGCAGACACACAAATGCTGTAAAGCAAAAAAAAGCTGATTACGCTTGAGGCATTACCGTTGGATTTTTTCTTTCCTTCTGCAATAAGTTAAGTGATTCTAATGATGCCATATTAATTTTGTCGTTTTTGTTTTTTACAGTTTTTCTTTTATTTATTTTTTGTATTACATGCCACTCGATATTGCTTAAGAGTGTATAAAGGCAGGCAAAAAAAAAAAAAAGTTTTAGCAAATATTTTAGTTCAAATTAAAATTTATGTTGACTTTTCGAGTTATTATATTCAGATAACATAAAACTGGAAAATTGTTGTCTTTTATTAAGGAAATGCTTGTAAGCGAACTTCCGTAAGAGTTCGTTTTTGTTTATTCAGCTATTTAGAAGAGGTGTACTGAGTTTGATAAGCGTAGAGATATGCATAAGGAAATTCATGTAAATCAAGTAAATAATATTAAGAATGTGAACAGCCAGTCTGTCTACTGAAATTTTGAATACCTCCTGGAAGCTTCGCCTGTGAAAGGTTTAAAAACTTCAATGAATGGCTGGTACGCAAATTCAGGTTAAGCATTCCATTATGCCTCTCAGTCCGTCAGTCTGCTAAAAATGTGGCAAACTCTTCAAAGCTGGCAAAACATCTTAAGTTTTGCTCATTAATGTTGTTTTGCTTCTTTCATTGCTTGGGTCTAGATCTGTTTTTGTTCCTTCTTATGGGTGTCTTAAAAGTATGTTTTACATGTCTAACGATGTATATGTGCAATAACTTAATTGTAAAAGGTAGCCGGAAACAAAAACAAAATATTAATCAAAATTAACTATTTCGATTTGATCTTGGCTGCAAGCGACCGCGTCGTCAGTTGACGCATCTTCTTCAGCGATTTGATTTTTTCTCTTTCAATTAAAACAAAGAACTTTCCCTGACTTTGTAATTTCGGCTTCGGAAAGGGAAAAAACTATGTAGATGCAACAGCCATCCGTCAACTGCTTTTTTTAAGAATGGTTTCCACGCAAACGCATTGTGATATCTACGTGCTTGTGAGAATGGTCTTCGAAAAAAACAAGCTGCTTGGCTGATTGATTTCTGCTGTTTCTCAGGACTCAAGATACATTAATAATGAGCGTAAAAGCCGACGGGCCTAATATAATCTTCCGCTTATTAAGACTGATGTGATGTGCTTCATTCCGAAAACTTTATATGGTTAAGAGCCGATAGGAAACGTCCGAAGCTTACTTAAAAGTCCACTAATCGTGTAAAGGTAATACCTAAAGTCTCGGTACCTAGTCTTTCGGTGCTTTCCGTTACTTCTTTCTGGATATTATTCCTGCGCTTACATTACTTGTGTTGATTGCTTTCAAACTTTTTATACATTTACACATAACAACAAAAACATTATAATGACAAGTAAACTTCCGCGATTTCTGTTTATAGCGTGCGACTTGGAAAGTTTATGAAATTTCTTAAAATATTCCGTAAATTAATTTAATAAATACGTGCCATCTTAGATTGTTTATAAGGAATAAGGTGATTAGAGTGCAATTCAAACAATTATATCAATTTTTCTCATAACGATTCTTTATAAACTTGATTTCGTTGCAACCAAGTCACAATATAGTAATATATATGCTCTTCGAATATTCTGAAGAATCTTGTGAGTATAATTCAATTTTATTACCTTTGCAATTATAATTCACACCTTGTTACCTTTATTTATAAAACCATACAAATCACCTTTATTTTCTATGTATTAATGTATGCATGCATCTTGCGCTGGTGTTCTAATGTCATACTAGGAGATGCTCATTAAAATATGCCACACTTTGCAACGAATGTATTTAAATAAGAGATATGAATGATATGAACACCTTGCACAAAAGTTTCGATGCCTATCATCTTAAACAAATACTTAAAAATCGTCGGCTTACTGCTAACATTTACAATTTAGAATCAAGTTAAAAATTGATAAATATTTCATTTTAACTTACTATTAAGAATGTTTCAATGTTTTTGTTATTGTGAGCGGATAGTCCACATTTTCGTATCTAGTCGAAAAGATCGAAGACATCCGAAAGAATAAATGGACATGGCTAGCATAGCACAACGAGGACTTAAGAATATTAGTAATTCTACTGACGAGTATTTCTGGCTGTTATAAACAAAACAAGAAAAGCAATGTATTCTCATTCTTTCTTGGTGGGTAAAACAACAAAACAAAAGCTAGATATCTTTCTATGCTTATGTGGTAGAAGATGCAGCATAGTCGCTATTAAAAATATTTTAAAACATCTAATCAAATAAGGCATACATGCGTGCACTTGTATACGCGCACACAAACCCTTCGATGAATATAAAATTTTAGAAAATTGCATACAAACATGTAAATATCGATATTGCCATTCCTGTGATTCTAGCTGCAAGTTGTTGTTTTTGTTGCTGTTATTGTATGTGAGGTAATAAGAATCTTCATTTTTTTTTCTTTATATTCTGAAACTCAAATTATTTCTCTATTAAAGACATAAATGCATCGCCGGTTTGAATTGCAAGTTACTACGCACATATACACCTGCACATGTATATTTATACATGCTCATTCAGTGCAGTGTTTGCATCAACTTTTACAGCAAGACCTCACGCGCTAGTAAACGAAAAGTCGAGAAAACAACAACAGAACTCTTATGGAACAGATCTGAATATTCTACATTTTCATCTCTAGTAACAGCGATGGCAACGGCAGCACCACATTCAAATACTTTCTGTTGTATTGACGATGATGGGTAAATGGGTACAACTTAATTAGCAGGTTACGAAATTGTTTTCTTAGAATGTATTTGTTGTTGCTACGAAAATGAGAAACAATAACAAAAATGTACAGAAAAAGAAGAAGACAGGCAAAACAAGAAAAGAGATAACGCTATAACTATATATGTTGCCAGTCAGGGGCCTTTGACTTATTTAGTACTTAAGACACATCATATTGCATGCGCTATTTGAATTTATTGCTAAACTTTATGCCGCTAATTAAGGGCTCAAATGCCTGGGCATGAACATAGAATTCTCCAATAGCAATAACAACAAAGACAGTGGCTTCTATAGCGCAAAGCTGCTACAACAATTTCTGTTTTGCTGCCATGACGGCAACGGCATTTTAGTACTCTGATGCCTTAATTGATGCTTTCGAGTGTTGGAAAATGTAAGGCCGACAGTGTTTGGTGTTTTATACTTTTTTGCTTTCGCTTTTGCTTTTTCCTTTTTTTCAATTTGAGATCGACGGCCATTCAAATATAAAATGCTAGTAATGTTATTCAGGTGCGTGCATGCACCGCGGTGTGTGTTTGTCGGCTCATGCCATTATTTTACATTAGAAAAGTTTTTATTATGCAATCATGGACTCATTCATTTTTGAATCACGTATGTGAGTGCGTATGAATGCCCTTTATGGTGAATTGCGTTTGCTCGCTATGCTGGGAATTCTAATAATAATAGCCAGCTGAACCTATGAAAAGGGCACTGCACTATTGGAAGAAGATACTTTGCGTATGTTTAATGGTGAAAAGAAAATGGAATGATTTTTCAGGCATAATATAAAAATGTTAGAAAAGTCAAGAACAGTTCTGTTTCGTTATTTTAATTATCACACGGCAACTCTAAAATGGATTAAAATTATACGTTATGCAATCATGAGTTCTCATATGGCTGTGAGCAAGGGAAAAAACCCGTCAATTCAAAACGTTTTTTTTTTTTGGATCACCCAAACAACTTAATATTCACAGATGAATGTCTGGAATTCATTCTTTTAGCTTCAACGCAAACGCAGAGCAAATTGCTTATAGTACGCGATAGTAAATCTGCCCTACTCGCTGCACAATCGTTCCCCGCAGGTAAGACTCGTCCATAAGTCCTAGGGATGAAACTTTTCTCATACAATCTATAATTTGAGGCTTTTAACTTTTATTTCGTTTACGAACCTAGCTGTTAAACTTCCTATTGTTGTAATGGTTTGTTATTTTCGCTTGGTCCTTACCGACTGACAATTTAATATGCATGCCCAAAATCATAAGCACATTTTGAAGAAAAAAAGGGAAAGAACAAATGGAAAAAACAAAATGTAATATTAAATAAATAATACGAATAATAATAAATAAACAAATAATTAATAAAAAACTGTATGAAAAACCTAAATTATTGATCTAAATCGAAAAAAAAACACAGCGGACATAGGAACATGTAGAAAGTAACAATCAATGTCAATAAAATAATAGAAGAATTAAGTAATAAAAAATAGCCCAAGTTGGGCATCGATTTTATTAAGGTATAAATAAAATACTTTACGATGACACTGAGCCTTTTCGAATCAGACAGGGTGATTCATATTCTATTAACTCACTGTATACTTAAGAATAAGAAAAGATTAATTCTGAAAACATCTTCGTGGTCGTATCATTTTTAAAAACATTTTTCTAAACAATTTAATATTGTGATTAATTGAACAATTAAGTTTCTTTATATAATTCAAATTGTTCTAACTAATTAATTTTGCAAGTAATCACAAACCAACTAAAAAACATCGAACTCAACTAAAGAGCACCATAACAGGATGGAGGAATTCGATTATAGAAACCACAAACCATCTCCAGACACTGTAGTAAACAAATTTTATTGGTAAATCTAACGAAAGCGAAGTGAAACAATATTTGAATTCATTGTTTTTAAATTAAATCAACCTAAAAACGCTCCAACTAGTCAAAAAATAAGGCACAAAGTCGGACGGCGTCAATGATTTCTAATTTTGCATGTAATACCGTGTTCTTTATAATCATTTTAAACCTTTTTGGTACGGATTCAACTAGTTTTTTGCAATAGCCAGATGGAATCGTTTTCTGAACCTTTTTAATCCCACAAATTTTCTATTATATATCTCACGGCTCTGAGGCGATGTTTCTGTAAGGGGAGGGAAGGTGTCGAGCAGTCAAGATCGCCTCAAAACCAACACAACACCGCACACAATTTAAAAGGTCTCCTTGACTAACCCATGGTTTTGTGCGCCTGGAATTATCGTAATAAATTCATTTTTCCGCGGCAGTCGCAACACGCCGCACAAAACTCTTCTTTTTTTGCCTGGCAAGCAATGAAACTGCGATATTGAAACAAGTCGATATGACGTATTCACGCAATTCGTACGGCAGCCATTTTCTTTACTTCTTAACCTTTCCATGAACATCTGAAAGCAGTTGATTCATTAACTACTCGAAAATTCTTTGAGAGTTTCAGCTGAATTCTCGTCCAATAAGTCTTGCAATCCATTATCTCCGAACTTTTTTGGTCCCCCAGGTCCCTATTTTTCATTAACAACAAAACCGACGATTGGGATATGATCAGCATAAGCTTCTAAAAGTATTTGAAAGGCTTCGCCAGCAAATCTTTTCAAAACAAAGAACAAAAGTAATGAATGTCGAACAAACAATTTTGAGCTTCCCATGATTAATATCTGCATACAGTTCATAACTCAATAATATTAAATGGGAAACTATTATTTTATGTAAAGAAAGGTTAAAATCATCGAATATAACCGTGGTGTACATTGATATTTCTCATTGCTTTATAATTTTAACCAATCGAAGTCGCTGATCAAAATACATGCAAGCACTTAAATAATCAATGTATACGTAAAGAAAGGTTCATGACGTGCGACTAAGAAACGACTCTTGATCAGCGTGAAATTTTGAATCGACTAACCCATCTCTGCCCATTTATGTGACCGTGTGCGTAGTGCTTTTGGCAATCTTCTGGCCATAAAAACTAAGATATCGGCTCCAACTTCGGTTGAAATATTGGAAGTTTTTGCACACAGGTTGGTATTGAAAATGGGCCACATTAACGACAGCGTACGTTCGAAGTATACAATAGGCTGAACGCAACTTCTTTTCTCTAAATAAAAATTTATAAGTTATTGTACGTAATTATTAACAGATTATGAAATTTTCTAGATTTACTTTACGGTGTACCACTTACGCGCAAAAATGGAAAAAATCGGCCATGCCCGCACCTAGTTATAAGTCATTTAGTTTTCTTTTTTTCCACTCTTATGCGGTTTTACGCCTTTTAGTCATAAGGTAAACAAAGCAGAATGTTTAAAATTATTTCGTACATTCCTCAAATGAAGACGTATTATTTGCATAAGTATGGGTTAATTCTAAGACAAATGAAGGGGACCACAACCTAGAATTTTTTCTTAGCAATGCCATCGATATGGTTATCAAATAAAAGGCTTGGAATGCGACAAGCTAATGGCGTCAATAGCGAATTAAATCTCATAGAAGTGACGACGTATTTTTTCATGATAACATGGCTGGTAGGGGTATCACATAAAATGACTTGAAGATTAGAATATGACAAGCTAAGCGTGTTAACTCTAAATTAGTTGTAGTAAACGTTGAATACATAAAATCTTGACGAGTTTAAAAGAACCGGATTTTTTGAACATGATAACCTTACGTATCCCAAGCTTTCATGATGCCTACAGTTAAATTTTCGAAGAGAGCAAACAAAAGGAAAATTCACTTAGTAGCATGCACATTGCAATATGAAATAATTTATGTCTACCATGTACGCGATCATTTTTTACAACACTGAAGCCATGAGGTACTATATGCTTCTGTATATCTAATTTAACAGGTTAGCCAATCAAATTTCTCATTCACAGGCATTATGAAACCGACCGGAATAAATAGGAATGGTGGTGGATATGCGAAATGTGATTCCAGCCCCATAACTTTATTACTTGTTTCTTTTTATTTTATTTGTTTGTGTATGAAATGAAAAGAAAAAAATTATATTAAAATCGGTTTTACATGAATTAGCAAAGTTATCACGTGCAAAGAAGGAAAGGAAAATTCGCTAATTACCCGGAAACAGCATACACTGTCGATGGGCATCAGATTGCGAACGTGTCGCTAAATCAACACCAACGTGTTAAGGCACGTGGGAGAGCTTAGAAATTCGATTCTCTATCAACGTTGTTTGTTAATTGTTTTGTTAGGTAAAGTTGGCAACGAGGGCAGAAATATTTCTAACGGTAGGTATGTAGTCTGATAAGGAGAATAACAAGATTCAATGTTCACAAGGAGCAAGATTCAAGTATTTGCATAGATCCCCAATTCATAATTGGATATTTGATAGCTATATCAGCCTAATTCCATGTAATAAGGCCACATATCAACTTTACTAAAAATCAGACCCTTGAATTAAACTTGCATTTCTTAAGTGAAGATACAGTTAATAATAGTAATCTATTTTCATATGGTGATAATGGAACCTCTGTGCTCCACGGGAAGTGCTTTAATACAAAAAGTGAGAGTTGTTTTTGGATTGGCTCAATTGATTCTACTTAGCATCGGTAAGACGTGGGCTTACGACGGAAGTATGTTCAAGCATCGATTAATCAAAATAAGATATGATCTTTTTGCAATATACGAATCTATTGCATTCCCACCAGCGGTTGCGAATGCCAAGCACGCTCTATTAAGTTCCATCTATAAACTGAGCTGCAGTTTATTATCGAATAACATCTTAACATCATCTCCACTTTATGCGACTCAAACAAAGTTGAGAATAAGCTACTTGCTCAGCATGATAATTTTTCGCTTTTTTCTGAAGAAATTTGGTGGCTATATCACATAGTAGGATATCGACTTAAAGGAGCTAGACAGTTTCGCATCGACTATGCACATCACGGTTCATTCCTGATTCATCTTAATATACCTGCCATATTCCAATTTCATTTAAATGCATACAATAAGCGCATCATACTATTTGCAGAGTGTATATATATAGAATGCTAGTAAATTACTATTTCTATTAAATTATTTACTAGAATATAATAAATGATTCTAAATCAAAGAAAAAGTACTCGTAAGTCAAATGTGAGTTGAGTTGATCACAGCCGGAAGGTCGTTAATATATAATGCAAGCAAGACCGGCCCCAAAGGTGTACTTTGAACGGCACCTGACTTAACTGCAACATCCACAGATTGAAAAGAATCAAAGAGCATTCTAAAGGGTATTTTATGTATTAAAGGGTATCATGCCGCCATTAACAAAACTTTGCGGCAAATAAGTATAAGTTATTTGTTAAGTCGAGTATGCCAAATTAAAACATTAATCTTAGTTTTTCCTTTGCCACATCGCCAACCATTTTTTTACTCATTAACCCTTCCTGGTATTTATGGTCAAATTGAAATTGCTAAACGCTGTAAGAACGTCAGACGAGGGACTTCAACTGCTTTTCGAATAAATGAAACATGTTTCATTTAGTTACCAATATGCGAATGTCTCACCCACACGCACGCCTACGCATACCCTTTCTCAGCGATACCAAACTCGCACTCGTATACTACCCGTTTACATTATCCGTAATTATCCGTTACTCCACTATACTACACCTTACTTGCCTTTGTCCCCACCAACCAGCACTGATGTTCCTCGTCTAACTGGTGAAACACTCCACAGTTCGGACGAGATAGCAATGAAGGACTGACGATGAAAATTCGTTGGATGTTTTCAGGACACAGGGCTTGCAACAAATTCACTATATTCCCAAAGAGCTTCAAACAACGAATCGGTGTCCGGTAATAACGCATCATTGCTTTCATCCTCGAGCCCTCCTATTAATATCTCATACTTTATTATACCTCGATTTTCGGTCAACAAGTCGGTTATTATTTTTACGTCCTCAATGTATATCAAGGGTGTGGTATATAAATGTACAGAACGATGTATGCCGGCATAGTTGTAAAAATCAAAAGCATATGTTTGTACGATTGCCTTTATCACTAGGTTGTTGTACTAGTTCTCCCTGCGGCACTGTTGTAACTAACAAACGATTATCGCACATAATTGTGACACGATTTTCAGAACCAAATTTGATAAAGCTGGTGGCTTCCACTTCAAAGGGTAAATGGCCAATTTCATGGCGTATTATCCCCGTTTAGCCACTAAAATTAAAAACGACAAAATTATTCTCGCAAAGTCCTTGTTTCCTTATTATTCATCTTGTCTTTTAACTCACCACTATCGCCGAATAGTGCACACTTCCAAATCTAAGCCATACTCGTTTGTCCACAGTCCAATTTCGGCTGACAAAAAACTTACGCTCATACCACACAGTCCCTATATGATCTCGCATCGTTGTCTCAACAAAAAGATCATTATAACTGGCCGGTACAGGTACAGTCGTTGTAGCTATAATCTTCCAATTATTATAAAATCCATTAAAATTTTTGGTTTTTCCTTTTTTTTTTTTTTTTGTAAATTCCTTATGAGATTCGCTTAATTCGCATAGCGTTCTGCCTGTAAAGCTATTCTTGTGCTTTCGTTATATTACAAGGCACATAACTTATGCTTCAATTTTTCTTTGCAATCAGTACAGACTATATACAACTACATATGTATGTGAGTACATAACAGCGGTTGGTCACTCATTATCACATGGAGTGCAAGGGACTTTAAGCTTATTCATGTAACACAACAAGAACAGCTGAACAATTATGAAGGAAAGAGTTCTCACCATGTTGATTACTTTATGAAGTTTGTGTTTTACAAATTAAATATTAATACACCAAAATACGGCTTTGTTCAAGTTCATTGTTATTATTACTATTATTTAGCTATTTGTTTCTTTGTCTTTTACTTATTGATAGCATACATTTTTATTAACCCTGCTGACGTGCATTTTTACTTTTCGATCATACATATCATGTTTATAGTCTTTTGAAGGGCTCGTGCAAATGAATCGGAAAATTTACTCTGAACGGAATTGACTCCAAACGGATAAGAATAATAAGAAAGGCATTGAATTTTTTAGCTTAATAAGTTTTCTTTCGCTTACGTGCATATCTAAGTTTTGTTAATCATTGAAGCTGTCAAAAATATACGACCGAAAAGTATACTATACCACCGAAAAGTATACTATACGACCGAAAAGTATAGTATACAACCATATCATAGAAAGGTTCTTATATATTTTTTATAATAGCTGCACACGATTTCTGTTTCGCAATAACTAATAAAAGCGTAAAAAATATTTTCACAAATAGAATGAAAATAATTGCACAAAAACTAGAAGACGATAGCAATACCTTAAAATAAAAGCTCAACGCTTTTACACATTTTCTTCTCCGTTTCATTCTAAGCATTTGTTTGTATAGAGTTCCTTTTGTTTGACGCGCACGTTAAAAAACGTCTGCTTTTCTTGATTGTGCTGCTTAAGTCTCTTTTTTCAAAAAAAAAAAAGATTGAACACTCGAGAAAACAACAGTCCCTTGTTACACAGACGGACTTTGGACTTTTGTCTCTTTTTGCCTGACCACCGAAGCATTGGTAGTTTTCGTAGCCGTGGTGACAATTGAAACGCCTTGGGTTGATTGGAGAGCAGCCTTAATAGACGACGAATTAAATGATGAAATTTTTTTCCATAGTGACACTAGTATTGGAACGGTTGGAATCAGTTTCGTCAACCGTTCTTTGGACGCTCTTTGGAGCAGAAATCTCGGCACATGTAGAATTTGGCGAAGAGAGATCGACTGAATCCCCGGAAACCACGGAAACCGCTCCCGAAGATGCAACAAGAAGGTGATCTTCCAATAGATCAGAAGGAATTAACCAGAAGACCGGCTTAGCAGAGGAGGAACCGAAGGCTGCATTGCAAGTGGCTGCTTTTGACGTTTGCTATGATCCAAAACCTTTAAGAGGGATATTCGAACTCTTCAGAGATTGATTAGTATTTAATTAATTTATACATGATGGCGATGGCAGCTATAAAAGCGTAATGCACACCACCCTCGGTCTTTCAATTTTGTTACGGCAGCTAAAGTGGTAAGTTGATAATCCATCAAATACATTCTTTTTTTTTAGTTTTATGGAATGGGGACAGGCATTGGCTCACCTTAGTCACGGATAGAAAATGGCTAGATTAGCGTAGTCGCTGAATTGCTCTTTGAATTATTAAGCATGACTAAGGACTAAGCATGACTTAGGGACTAATAACAGACACTATCGACCCATAAGGTCAGCTGCCGTAATACAAAGTGTATTTTTGGAGATTCATAGTAAGCGCGGAACGTGGAAAAATTAGGTGCAGTACAGCAAAATTGGGCGGAAGTAAATTATTAATAATAATAACCACATCGCTGAACTAGTTTCTTCGTCTTCACCGCATAAATTTACAATCGCAATTGTTTACCGATATTTCCGGAAAAGAGCAACAAATAAATAATTATACAAAAACTCGAAAGTCCAAATCTTTCATTTATTTATAAATTTCTTGGAAATGGAAAATATTGTCGAAAATAAATCTGTATTAGAAACTATAAAATTTTCTAGGAAACAAAATTCTTAAAGTGTAAAAACCACCGATTCACAATACTTTCCTTGTCGACGTAGCTGGCGGCTGGCGAAAAGGTAAAGTATAATTTTGAGGACATTTAAGAGATAAAAAAGGATTAGCACGAAAATAGCACAGTGAAATTTGATATTGGTACTGCGTGCAATAGTGTATATAAGCAGAGTATTCACGGAAAGCAAAGAAAGTCGAATCGTATATGTTGGATTGTAGTGATAGAACGAACTACGCCAAAAGAGAAATGAAGTTAACCTACAAAGATTCGGGCAAAGAAAATAAAACCTCAATAAAGGCGTTATGTTTGAAAACGATAACAACTATATCCTGTAACTTAAGCAAGAGCAACACGAGGGAAACACTTCATTTTAATGAGATAAAACACAGCCACACGCAGCCAAAATAAGCCAACCTTCGTTAACGAATCAAATTCAAAAACAGGCATTGAATAGCAGAAGACTTGTGATTTTGGCCGCGCGTTGTGAAGAAACTTTGCTTGATTTTTCTTATTAGATGAATTCACATTTTAAACTGATATTTAAAATGATTATTGCTGACGCAAATGCCCACTGTGTTGTCGCCGGATATCTATTTTGATGTTATACGGTGCGAATTACCTGATCGTAATTTAATTCAGTGCAAACATACTCCTAGCTGTATTAGCAGACTGCTTGATCTTTGCTTCACTAATTTCCAGGACACAGCTGTAAGTCATTGTTTATCTGAGGATCCGTATCACCAATTTGTATTTCCTTTCACTACAAACATGAGAGTCACTGGAACCATTCTAAAGCGTCAAATCCAACATCCTCAAATAAGCATTATGGTTTTAACGAAACCAATGCCTTATGGCATAAATCTCATCTTTCACATTTTATGCTCGGTTTTTCTGCTATCAATATTGAAACCATACTATCATGCTCCTACAATGTATTAAGCCTGGGTATATATGTATCCGTTCCGATCGAGCGACCGCGCATTCAAAGCAAGTGCCCGCCATGCAAGAATATTTAACATTCCAAAAATAGAAAAAACAAGCTTTTCAAAAAATTTATGAAAAATGATTCTTGTTATGACTATATCGCCTATTCGTCTCCAAGGCATCGTTTTAATTACCTCAATCACCAATGTTGTTGCAGACACGTTGAGTTGATAAAATCTTCACCGCTTATTAATTCTAAATAGGTTTATAATTTTTGTTAACTCCAAAAGAAAAAACTCCATCTACATCAATTTCTAACTTGATTATTTCTGAAAACGGCGTTTCGCATGGTTTGAGGTCTCTAAGAGTGACTTGCCTAAATTTTTTGAACGAATTTTTAATCATATTTCTACATTCCGGGATGGCTTTCTGAAAGGCAAATCAACGAATGATGAATCTCTTAGAATTTCCTTACATGTTTCCAATGCTTTCTCTAGTGGCTCTCGTACGGATATCGTGTATACTGATTGTAGTAAAGTGTATGACTTATTGATCTTCAAATTCCAGGAATCTGGCTTCTCTTTGCACTTAGTGAAATGGATAAGCTCCTATCTGCATTCAGCGCTACGATTAACTTCATCACCTCAGATGAATTCCCTGTGGCGTCTGGCAATTCCTAAGGCAGCCATTTAGAACCCCTTTTATTTTATTTATTTATTATTGATCTTCTCTCGGTGATTAAGTCCAGTCATATCTTCATGTACACTAATGATGTTAAACTATTTTCTCCCTTTTCCTTGGAATCGCAGTCGTGTCAGCTTCAATTTGACTTAAATAACTTTGTTACGTGGTGCTCATTAAATTTTATGAAATTAAATCGAAAAAAATGCAAGAAGTTTTCTATCTCATGAAGGAATTCCTTCAATACTGAGTATTTGATTGTTCCACAAAAGTTAGAAAACATAGATTCGTTCATCGATTTAGGGATTGTGTACGACCTAAGATTACGTATTAATTTGCACCTTGAGCTCTCTTTAAGCAAAGCTTCATTAAAAGGTAGTCCAAAGAACTTAAGGATCCTTACATTATAAAAAGTCTATACATGTGCTTAGTTAGACTAATCCTTGCCTCTGTTGTGTGGCCTGCTTCCTGTAGGTGTTATGTAGATTCATTTGAATCCATTTAAAAAGAATTATTGCTTTTGCCCTTAGGAATTTGGTTTGGGACCTGCTTGTGCCTCTGCCTTCTTATGAAAATAGGTTGCTTCTGTTATCTTCTTGGTGTATTTTTCTTAATTAAGTCAATAAATGGTGCTAGCGATTCACCCGCATTACTTGGCGAGATTAACTTTAAACTCTCTAATCGCTTCTCTAGGCACTTAACCTTCATTAAGCTTAGTCAATGTAAATATAATTGTCAGCTTTTGAATCCGTTCAGAGTGATTTGCACAAACCGAAATGATGTCTACCACTTTAAAGTCCACCAAAGCAACTTTACTTAATACGCGCGATTTTTCTACATCGTCAAATTAACTTGCAATCTTAACATCTCATTGTGATGCGAAAATTAATTGGTGTCGCCCAACTTTTGCATTGTTCAATGGCGTAGGGGCTCTGTACAGACGGTGAGTGTGCCTCTGTACTAGTTGTGTACATACTTTTTTTCTTTCTTATTTATGCGTACTTTTTTTTCTTTTTTTGCTTCTGCCTATATATAAGATTTATTTTTAAGAGTTAAATGAATTCGGCTGTTAATTTGTTTTAGCTGAGTCTCACAAGTAAATAAATAAATGAATAAATAAGCGATTTGTTGATGGCTCAACAAAGACCAAATGAAATATAGCTAATATACGTAAAAAACGATCGTTCTACTGCTACTTGAGCTGAGGTCGCTAACTTAGCTTTTAATAAAGTAAAACAGCTTGCGAAGGCAGCTTTGTTGACACATCGCTGCAAAGATGCCAAGTTGTCGCTATGGATTGACAATTCTGACAATCCTCCCGATTTTTTTCCAAAGTTGTTTGATAAAATCAATTGCGGTGCCCGACGTAATTTTGGATCAATGCTTAAGGATTGTGATATCTACCATACACCGTCTGTCTACGCTATTTACGGAAATCTTAACACGGCATCAAATCAACAAATCAAGAAAAGGCAATAATGGCTGATTCTCCCTTACGCATTTTTAGCTATAAAATGTCCGAGATTATTTATAAAAATTTGGCCAAATATAGGTCAAACAAAATCAAGACGACCTAGAATTGTGTCTTCAACAAAGTAGAGTAGTTAGGCTAAAATAAGGCTGTTTAGTAAGTAGCTGGCAACATGAAGCAACGATATTATGATTATTCTGTATATATACTTTTGTTACCAAAAGATATCATTCTGCCATATTGCGTACGTTCCACTTGAAAGATGGGAAGATCTGGAAATATGGACCTTGCATATGTTATCGGATTCTCAATGTAATACACTGTTCCTGTCTTGTCTTCGTTGCAAGACCCTACCAATCGTTAAAGACTTCTCATACACAGCCATACAAGGATTATCGGAGAACGGAAATATGCGCAACGCCTACTTTTGTTATTATTATCACTTTTTCAATGTACCAATGGCCTTGCGATATGCAACATGCTCGGTCTATGATTGTACCTATCTGTCCACGTAACTATCGAATTTTGTGATATTTGGTATTGTACATAAAATAACTAAAAGAAAATAGATATTTTTGCCATCTTTCCCACACATCTGAACGAACGTGGATTAAATAACTGTAATTGCTTTAAAGCTACCATAGAAAAATACATTAAATAACTTTTTTATGTTAATTCCTCCACTTATCAAGAAATAAAGATGAACGAAAGTCTTGAGACGCAAGCGTAAGATGTGACAAATAAAGTTTCTCACACACAATGCGAAGAGTCAAAGGAACGAAAACAATGTGGGTCCTTTCATACATAAATGACGCAAAGCATATGTCAAATGCCACCTTCTTGATGAGCACTGTTTGTAGAATTTCAAATTGATTTCCCCTTTTCTATCTACTTTTCGGTCTCTCTAACTCCTTCTGTCTTTCTCTCTCTCCCTCTTCCCGCGTCATCAACAATTGAATTTTCACTGCAATGCGTTTACAAATCACTACGCTTACATGGGCGCGTGTGTGTTCGCTTTTTATACATAGACAAAAAAATAAAGAAAGCACACATCGTTTCAGGAAATTTAAAGTCTGAATTTAAACAATTTGTCAAAGTTTCTCTGCATACACATGAGTATGCATATACACAGACACCGAATGACTAGAGAAACATTTAAAATACGTACGTTATTATCGGCCATAAGCATCTTAGTCACCATAGCGATACATATCTTCAAATACATAAAAGGGGAAGTTATTGATTCTTCTATGCTTCCAGTATTTATTTTCTATATTTTGGTTCGTTGCTCTGCTCATCTATTGCAGTCTTTAATAAAACGGCCATCAATTTAATGTTGCTTTGGCAGCGCAAAACGAAAAAATGAAAACGAAAATGTTCATGTTGCCGCATAAATCCAGATAATATATAACATTACCTATTCATGAAATGTTTTGCCCACCAGTGGCACTACCCATCAAAATCGCAATAAAAAACTAAGAAACAAAAAAAGGAAAAAATTAAGAAAAAATGAAATCTTGTCTATTTATTTTCAGCAGCAATCACTATTCAATGCAATACAAATGTCATGGTTATATAGTACCCTCGGCATCTTCGTCTACTTAAACAGAGATTTGCTGTTACGTATTTTCATTTCCAATGGCAATTTACATGAATATGTATAAGTGTAAATTTAATGCAAGCTAACAAAGATTTGCCAAGAAGAATGCAATAAAGAATTCATTAAATTCAGTAAATACTTTAGTTTATTGAATTTCCCTATTTATGACACGTTCCGCAATTAACGCATGATTTGATTACAAATCTATGCAGAGGGAATTGTCAAAAAAAAAATGAAAAAACCCCTGTAAATGAAATGACATGAAGGGAAATCATATTAATTTATAGAAACAGTATTCATTATCCTCATGACTTCATTGTAAAAAAAGAAAAAGATTTGTAACGTAAGGACCATCAATATCAAAGAAAGGTGAAAGTAAGCGGAATTATATAACTCTTATTCAATAATTTGCTTAGTAAAGGATACTTTGTGATGGATAATTTAATTACAAATGAAATGAAAACGAATTATTTACAGTCGAATAATAGGCGGATTATGTTGCAACCAAGTCTGAAGAAAAAAGAAGTTACATTCAAAAACGTTTCGTTCATTTTTATAACTTAAAAACCAAATTTGCATACAAATAAAAAAACAAGACAAAAAGAAAATAAAAGAAAAAAATATGTATAGGTAGAGGCACAGCGACAGCCTCAGTGGTTCCGAGGCTGGTACCATTAAATCGACATCAACATGTAAAAGCTTAGCAACCAAATTTAGATAACTTAGTCACGAGTAGCAGTCAAAATTAAAAGACGTCCGCAAGACGCGTGTTTAAGGGATTATTCTAAAACTCTAAGAAAAGGGTATTTACCATTTTCTTTTTGAGGGAGAGGAAACTAATGCAGATAAAGTGAGAAAGTTGTTAAGCAAATATTTATTTAATTAAAAGAATAATCAAATTTAAAAACGTTATGGCAACACCAGACTATTATTACGAAGCTTTCACCGAAGTTTGGGGAGCATGTTCACTTTATCAAAACGTTTGCAATGCTCCGTAGGAAGCTTCAAATTCTGAATCGATTGAAGCATGTCCGTCTGTCCGTTTAATTATCTGGCGGTCGGTGTAATGTCCGTTGTAAACAACCTCCTGACCCGCAAATTTGAGTTATCGACTTCAAATTTGGCAAAAACATTGGTTCTTGCACACAGGTTGGTGTTGAAAATGAGTCAAATTGGTCAAGGAATACACCTACAGTAATGCAGACGACATTTGTTCTTCAAAAGGAATAAAGACTTGGCTGGCCACAGTCGCAAAAAATGAAGATAAGAAGCTGAAATTTGGCACAAACATTTATGAAACAATTAAGAACCTGAGACTATAATGTGGGTGTGATCTGTCCGCATGTCCTTCCACATTAGATTGAAAATTGAAAATGTGTCAAAAAAGCTAATATGTTTTTTGAATATTCGTTTACGACTTTCGTTCCAGCAAAGACATTTCCAAGTAGCTGCTATCCAAATATCCACCAGAATCCTTTGCCTACTCAGCCGAAATATGTTGCGGATATATTGACTAACACCTCCACAATAAATTAATTTTTAATTCTAATTTATCTGGAAAAGATGTAAACACAGGAGACATAACAAGTGGCTATTTATTTCTTATTAATGATAAATGAAGTAAGAGAGAAAGTCATCAGCAGAAAACTGTAACATTATTAACAACTAACCCTGCTTATGGGGATGGCAAAGAAGCAATTCGGCTATGATAACTACTAAGCGATGGAAAGTGTGAAGAAAAGGGTCCAACAGAATTAAACATGGAAATGAACTATTCGATTCAATACAAAGACATTAGATGTTGTTTCTTGCGTTAACTTTGTGAGCCAAATGTGGTTAAAACAGATTACGTCAACGTAGATTATCGACAAACAGACACTTTGACAAAACCTAGTCAGCGTTTTAAGCAATGCGGAGCGCAATTATCGATCGCAGCAATGAATGGGAGTGTTAGAAGACGAAGTGTTGCAATCTTATGCCGTTCAACCAACATTTCCCTGGCAACTTTGTCGCGCGGTATAGTCGCATATTTATTGTGTCGGCAATTAAAATTTTAATTTTTTGTTGAATTTCGTGGCTATTCTGCCTTAGAGTGTGTTGATTTTATAATATACTTTGAGAAGAAAGTGGGTGAATTCAAAGTAAAAGAAATATTTTTCTTTTACGCTTTCATTTGAGTCATTTGATTTTTGCAAACAACAATTTTGAGCTCTGATAAAAATCTCTCTTTTTTTTTTTTGTTTTCTCTCTTTTTCTCTGTTATTTTTTTACTGTTTGGAGTTTGTGTTGCTAGTGATCTCTCGTTACGGTGTCAACCTAACAGAGAAGTTTTGCACAAATTAGTTGATAAATTTTTATGTTCAGGATTTTTTTTTTAGTGATTTGTGTGTCTGTTCTTCATAATCAACAACTGTCTTTTTGACAGGACATGGAGTGTTTATATGCACCTTGTCGGGCGAAATCAGGCCCGGATTCTGATAGATTCGTTTCTTGTTGGCTCTGCGAGCGCGTTGGTCATGCAAAGTGTGCCGGTATTCTCGGCCGTGCTGCTGACGCAGTCGCTGATCCGACTAAAGGCTTAAGATGGTCATGTCCTGACTGTAGGCAGCGGGACTTTGACTTTTATAAACTTTTCACGGAGACCCGTTATGGTTTCCCGGAATTGAGTAGAAATCTCGGCTCCTTGTGGGAAAAGTTTGAGCTCATTAAGTCTAGGTTTGATGAGTGTCGCTTTATTGGACACTCATCTTCTACTCGTAGCGTAGCGTGTGGGACGTCACCTCTGGCTTTCTCCAAATCTAATTCGTTGGTACAAGTTACCGCTCCCTCTAACTCTAAAATGAATAGTAATGTTTCCGATATTGCTGAGTCAGTTGGTAGCAAAACAGTTACAAACAAACCGGCAAGTCCATCGGTTTTAAGCTACGCTGAAGTGGCAAGGGTATCTCCGCCCAGAGCCGCCACTCACTCTAATCAAGTGCCATCGCCTAAAAGTAATGAAGAGAAAAATAAGTCATCCTCTCCTCCTGGCTGTTCACGTGTGAATGCTGGTAACCAGACTGGGCAAGTCTCACAAGCTGCCGGTACAAGGGCGATAACTCCATCTATATTTTCCCCAACTCGAATCTCTCCTACTGTGAACCCCCCTCCTGTTCCAAATAATGACATTTCCTTGACGGCAGTTCCTCCCAGAAAAGCAATATTTGTGTCAAGACTGGCACCTGAAACATCGGTGGATAACATAAAAGGTTATCTGGCGACGAAAGTCCCATCAGTCAACTTAAAGCGTGTTAGCATCTTCCTAATGGCTCCTTCTCAAGCTAGGGCAATCTCCTCTTTTAAAATATTAGTTTCGACTGAAAACAGTGATATGTCGTTAAACAAATCACTGTGGCCAGTAGGATCCTTAATTAAGGAATTTATCCCTCGAGATCGTCCCCGTAATACCAAGGCAATAGTCTTGTCGCCTTCAAAAAACTAAACGTTTTTTCAGGCCCACTATCTCTCATTTATCAAAATGTTAGAGGCCTAAATTCGAAAATTCGTTTCACTTTTCTAAATTCAGTGAACACGGAATTTTTCTGTTTGGCCTTTACTGAAACTTGGCTAAAACCCGATCTTCGTCGGAACTTTTTCATAATTCTTTCCAAGTGTTTAGAAATGATCGAGTAAATCGCATTGGTGGTGGTGTATTAATTGCCATATCTGCGTCAGTCCCGTCCAATTTAATTGAATTTCCCACTTCTCCTGACGTTGAATTTATCGCTATTCGTGCGAATATACCTGATAAACATCTATTTATAACCTGCTCCTATATTCCCCCAAATTCTGATATCTCCATTTACAGGAAACACGCTGCCCTCATTTGTGAAGTGGCCAAGCGGTCTAGACCCACCGATTTGGTCGTTGCATTGGGTGACTTCAATTTGCCTCAAGTCACTTGGTGTAACACTGATAATTCTGGCTGTTTGGTTCCTACTTAAACGTCTGATAGGGCTGTTGTGCTCTTTAGTGAATTGTTTGATCATAATTTTGGTCAATATAATCGTACCCCTAATTGTAATGGTAGACTGCTTGATCTCTGCTTTGCCAATTTTCCCGAGATTAACGTAAATCGTTGCCCACCTTTTACTTTACCTGAGGATACTTATCATCCATCAATATGCATTTCCTTTCATCGTATTAATGATGGTTTGTTGAAATGCCTTAATGTGCCAACTCAAACTTTTTTAAATAATTATTATGATTTTCATAAAATCAATATTGTATTACTAAAACATCGTCTTTCACATCTGACGCTTGATTTCTCAACCGGTAGTATTGAAAGCTTATTGCCATCGTTCTACAATACATTAAATCTAGCTATTGCTGCATCTGTTCCGATCAAGCATTGTCGACCTCGAAGCAGATGTCCCCCGTGGTTTAATAAGACAATTAAATATCACAAGAATAGAAAAAACTCGCTATTCAAAAAATATTCGAAAAGTGGTTCTGCGCTCGACTATGTCGCTTACTCGGTGGCGAGGCATAGATTTAACTCCCTCAACCATCATTATTACTGCAGATACCTTCAGTTCATTAAATCCTCTCTGTTTGCTAATCCTAAATTCTTCTTTAAATTTGTTAACTCTAAAAGAAAAATTTCCACATATCCCTCTCATGTTTCTTTTAATGGCTCTGGTTCCTCGGATGATTTTGAAAGCTCAAATCTATTTGCTGAGTATTTCCGACGAAACTTTTCGATTGCTAATTTCGATTTATCAGCAAACCACCCTTATCCTATAACTAACTCGGTTTCAATACCTAACTTGGTTATTTCGGAAGATGATTGAGGGTTGAGTTCTCTAAAATACAGTTGTTCGCCTGGACTTGATGGAATTCCATCATGTGTACTTAAATCTTGCGCTGTCGATTTGTGTGGTGTGATCTCAAAGATTTTTAACATGTCCTTGTATTCAGGTGTTTTCCCTTCATGTCGGAAGAGTAGTTTCCTTATTCCTATCCACAAGAGTGGACGTAGACAATTTGTTGAGAACTACAGAGGCATAGCCAAGTTGAGTGTCTTGCCCAAGTTGTTCGAGCGTATTGTGACTCAGCATTTGGCCTTTGCCATTAATTCGTATATTTCTCCGCACCAGCACGGCTTTCGGAAAGGGCGATCTACAGTCACCAACTTGTTAGAGTTTACCTGTCATGTTTTCAAGGCTTTTCTAGTGGCTCTCGCACAGATGTTATTTACACTGATTTAAGCAAAGCATTTGATATGGTTAACCACAGACTACTTATCTTTAAACTCCAAGCCTCTGGTTTCCCACCCTACTTAGTGAAATGGATAAGCTCTTATCTGCACAACAGATCCTTCAGAGTTTTGTTTAACTCCATTAGCTCGGATGAATTCCCCGTTATGTCTGGCGTACCTCAAGGACGTCACTTAGGTCCCATTTTATTTAGTTTATACATTAACGATCTCCCATCGGTGGTTAATTCCAGCCAGATCTTAATGTACGCTGATGATGTGAAACTGTTTTCTTCCTTCTCTGTTGAATCGCAATCACATCAGCTTCAAGGTGATTTGGATAATTTTGTTGCATGGTGGTCTTTGTATCTCCTGAAACTAAATCTGAGTAAATGTAAGAAGCTTTCATTCTCAAGAAGAAAGTCATTCATTACTCAGTATTTCATAGATTCGCATAAGTTGGAGGACGTCGATTCGATTACAGATTTAGGCGTTCTATTTGACCATAGGTTACGTTTTAACTTGCATATTGAGCTCTCGATTAGCAAAGCTAGGTCCGCGCTTGGTTTTATAAAAAGGTGGTCCAAAGAGCTTGATGATCCCTACATTACGAAAAGACTGTACATGTGTTTGGTTAGACCCATACTCGAGTATGCCTCAGTTGTGTGGTCTCCTTCATATAGGTGCTACGTAGATTCAATTGAATCTGTTCAAAAGCAATTCTTGCTGTTTGCCCTTAGAAATTTGGGTTGGGATCCGATTGCCTCTCTTCCTCCGTATGAAAATAGGTTGCTGCTGCTGTCCCTACCGTCTCTGGAGAAACGTAGACTTGTTCTTGGCGTTTCCTTTCTAATTAGTGTTGGACATCCAAAGCATGTTCGTGTTATGGCCGATGCTTTATAGGGTGAGTTATTTGTTGGCCCAAAATCTGAAAAACATGGCGGTCTGCTGAGTATTCGATATCCAATTTTGTAGGCTTATGACCAAAAATACCACATTTAAATGTTGGTATTCTTATGGAACCCCCAAGAATTGTCTGTCTCCGACCTTTTTGAACAGCATAATCAACGCAGAAAATTGTGATTTTGGACTTGTTTAATACAATGGCCACCCTGAATTGGGAAGCATCTGAGAGTAATAGAATCAGCGAGTCTGAATTTGTTTATAATTGAGAGAGGAAAGAATAAGCGAGTTTGACTTTGGAATCATCTGAGGGCAATAGACTGAGCGAATCTGAATTTGTTTACAATTGAGAGAGAATAGAAAAAGCTAATTTGAATTTGTTTGATGAAGGTTGCAAAGCTGAAAGTAACTATTGCGATGAAAAAAGGCACTCGGGAAGGGTATCACTCACGGATTATAAAAACATGCAAAAATTAAGATTTTGTTAACAGGTGGTAACTATGGAAACAAACGAAACCGTTAAAGTAAACATTGTTAGCCTCATTAGTAGCTTCTTTTGGCTCAAAATAAATTTGATCTGTGAACCATGTCATACGTATTTTATCTAATCTATTGTTGTAGATTCATTTTTCTCCTTTTTTACATTTTAGCATGAAAGTTCTTCGTCTCAAACAGAGAAAATACCATTTTCTAAAACGTGCATGCAGTTTGAACCAAAATATGTTATAATTACTACAGCAAATTGGATTCATTGAGTGATTTAAGAAAAAAGTATCCAATTCCCGCTTGTGATATTTCTTTGCGTGCTGCGGTAGCATAAGTCGAGATATGTAATACCAATGCAAAATTTTACTTACTGTCCTGTTTTATTCTGTAAACGTTATTGAAGACGAAGATGTTTTCCTGGTATTCGTTACACATTTACTTATTACTACTTGGAATTAATTGTTAATGTTGAATGGCGATACCCAACCACCAAAAGCTCTTTCTAATACCCCAGCTACTGCTAAACACAATCGATCGATTCATTTCTTGGCTACTACCTGAGCTTTTATATGTGAATATGCCGGTGAACTATTAAGAGGGCAGCAAGCTCAAAAGCGATTGCAAGAAAATGATAAAAATGATACAAGACAAAGAATGAATTATGTTTTAAGCCTTTGTGAGTCCATATCGAATGGTGGCCGTGGGGGTAAATTATTATAAAGACTTTATTGTTATAGCTACACTTCTTAATACTTATAAATATATTGTACCGGTCTTCTTGATACTTTTTATTGCTGGCACTTGTTGAGACTTATTGTACCGGTCTTCTTCTTGATACTTTTTGTTGCTGGCACTTGTAGATACTTATTGTACCGGTCTTCTTCTTGATACTTTTTATTGTACCAAATCTTTTCTACATAAGATTTTTATGGGATAGGTAGGGCATCACGATTATACGCACGTAAGACACAAGACTAGTGTGGTTGGTGTATGTAGCACATTAAACATGGAAAAATAACTTATATCGCTAAATTTAATTAGAGGATAATAGTGGAATGTTGCTGTCGTAGGGGAACTGTGATAGAACAAGACTCCATCATCTCCCAAAACTTCTTCTTTCTTTCAGCGTGCGCTTCATTTCTGAGGTTATTTCTCGCATTTTCTCTTCTTTTTCTGACGGCAACGCAGGTGGTAACATGGTGGTGAAGTCACTCTTTCCAACAAGCTTTTTTAATACTTCCAAAAAACGATTTACTTTGGTGCCATTGCCTAGCAGTTTACCAAATTCAGAAGTTTCTCGTGTCATCCAATAACGCCATAATTTGTAACTATATTCTATGCCAGGTAATTTAAGCAGCTGAACTTCGTGTCCACTTAGGTTTTGAAAATTACGGCGTATTTGATACATAACCATCTGTGCCCCATGGTTTACCAGATTGCATAGCTTGCTATTATTGCTGGGTATATGAAAGAAGCTCAACTTTTTCGAATCTACTGGCTTCTCGAATTGCAACTTCTGCATCATCTCACCTGACCAATACTTTAAAGATCGGCATTAGATCCCGACTAAAGGGAGTCATAGGACCAACGACCATCATTGTTTGTTCTTCTTTACCAGCGCGGAAAGCGCAACCACGACTATCCACTGCGAACACGGTATTGATTGGAATGATATGGAACATATATGGGATTACATTTACAGCAAAGTAATTTTGCTTTCAATTGCTTTCAATTATGACTAACGAATGAAGAAAAATTTTATTCGTCTACATTTTCGGAACAATGATCTACGTGCACTGATGAACATCCGGTATTACTTACAGAAGCTCCCCTAAACCCTCGCAGGAATCGTGAAAAAACTGCGGAATTTTTTTTTTAAGGTATTAATGCGCCTGCACTATTTGTTTCTTTGCAAGCGGTTTTGAGCCTGTAAGTGTGTTTGAAGGCATCAAAGTATTACTAATCTACAACTTGCAGATATGCAACTGATATGGGCGCATAAACAAGAACGACTAAGAATTTTGCGCAATTTCCTCATTGATCACCAAATCCATCATTGGATATAATGAAAATCTTAGGTGTGTTAACAGTTAAGGAAAATTATTCTTTTTCATATTCATTGCCAAGACTAACTCATCAGCTGAGACTAACCAATCTTCCGGTCTGCTTTAAGAGTATTTGTTCCTTAAATTAAAAAACAAACTTTAACTGGAAGTCAGGAAACGATGCAGTCCGAATTTTAGAGAAATTGTCAAGAGTTGCTAGGCCAATTAACCAAAATAGGTGGAATAACAACATTTATCGTTTGTCGAAAGGTAATCATCCAGAAAGCGTTTGACCTTGTAAGGATAGTACGATCGGATTAGATTTGATGCTTCAACCAGGCTACCAGAGGGAGCTATCATAAAAGTACCTTTATTAAACACAATGTTCGGTAGTTGTCAAGCCGCAAAACCCGAAGCCATATTTTATTTGTGTTTTTGTGCGTGAAAAGTGCTTATCTGTTGCACCGTTTATAGGGGCGCTGTCAGTAAAACGAACGGTGCTAGAGTATAGCAGTTAATGAAGATAGCATTGTGCTGCTTTGTGATTTTGGGAGAAATAGAAAAAGTTTAGTGCAGAAAATGACGGCATAGCGCAGCCTTTAACCCATTGTCAAAAGGTAAGAAAACACGAAAGTCTAAGCTGTTTGTTTTTTCCTTGTTTGTTTAATAAAAATTTATGTTAAGCATATATAAAATAACGATGGTGAGAGAAAAATTCTTCAATTAAATAGGAATAAACCTGATTACATGATGTTGTTGTTGACGATTGTGCTAAACTGACAGGATTATTATACGCTCTGCGTATACACTGACATGATTTGTATATGAAGCAATTTGCCTTATGGCACTAAGCTAATGCTACGTATTGATTTTGGTTTGTTGAACAGTAGAAGAAGTAGAGAAAAAAGAAAAAACCATAACTGAAATAAAAAAACCACAAACTTCAAAACAACACGCACTCTGCAGTAATAATATACGATTAAGAGATTTGCACGCAGATTATTGTAATATTGTGTTTTCCATTAACTACAAATACATGCGTACATCTTATATATCATGCCTGCCGTGATAGACAAATAGCAGTAACAACTACAACCATGACGAAATAAAGAAATATTGTTTTAACAAAAAGAAAAAAAAATGGTTTAATGAATCTATTGGGCTTTCGACAGACAATTCAATACTGCCATCATTACTGTAATCATCAGAGGCAGGTCATTCGATAAGCTAACCTAATTTGCTGCTGTCAGGAGAATTGTTGAAATTCTTCGCCTGCACATTTTCACTTATAGCCAGTCTATAAATAAGTACATATACGTAAGTGTTTGAGCGAAGTGTGGTCGTTATTTTATCATATAACATATTTCACTTTTACTTGCACTTTCAATAATCTTGAAAGAAAAATGTTGCAATTTTTACAACATAAAAAGCACACACGCACGCACCAGCGCCAGCCCCAACGGGAATGTTGAGAATTATAATATCTACATAAACACATATCGACATATACGTATATGTATAGTTGACTGTCAATCATTGCATAGGTAATAAAACATATTTCATTTGCATACTTGCAATAAAACAGCTTTCGCTCTCGTTAATCGCAGACCGCGAAAAAAGAAAATCACGCCGACATAATTAACCTAAAAGATAGACAGACAAACAGACCTAAAAACGCATACAACAGCAATATGTCCAATCAAAGTTGCTGTATACGAAAATAACTGTAGTACACGTATGATTGCCAGATAACGCCGATGTTGCACGAGGTGGCAAAGAGACGCATTGATTAGCTTTCGATTTCGAAACGAAACATCATTTTTATGTACAAGAAAAGCACAGAAGAAGAAAAATGAACTGGAAAACAAGTAACCACTCATTTAAACTGGTCCGGTTCACATAACTGCTAAGTGAGTGTGTGCTAGTAATAGTTATAGTCACCATCAGTAACAGCTCTTGCTAGTGGTCATATGGGTGGAAAGTGATGCCGCAACAAAACTTGATGGGGTTTGCAATATATCGCGTTTTTCTTAACAAGTGTAATTTACAATATAATGTCGGTTGCTGCTACCTATGCTGCTGCTGCTACAAAGTCACTATGATAAGCGTGCGAATAAAATATTTTTCTAACGTAAAGCCGAGCAATCCATAGTCCTAAGAAATAGGTGAAGCAAAGACTTATTGCATACTTAAGTCACTTTAAAAGCGATTTCTTGTCATAATAACGTAGCATTGTAGATAAACAACATGGTTATTAATAATAAGAAGGGAAAACTCAGATAATTAATGTCGACAAGAAGGATTACTTAAAGACACTATGCAATGAGTCAGACTTTCACTTATAGTTAGACTGTGAAAGTACGCAATCAGCTAATTTTTAAAAGGTTTTCAGGATTCACTTCATCACGGATTATTAGCAACCATAGCCCTTAGCTAATGATTATTGAGTAAATTCGGAAGGTAACATTGCAGAATATCTTATCGTTTAGCTCAGATTTGAAGTTTAAGAAAAATTGCTATCACAATCTCAAAAAAAGTTAATGAAAATGACGAATTTGAGGACAGCTACTTTCTCTAAAAGATTGCATACTTAATGTGTTTATCAATGACTCAAAATACAATCCAGAAACGGCGCACTTGCATAAATTATGATCAAAATACAATCCAGAAACAACGCACTTGGATGAATTATTATCAAAATACAATCCAGAAATCCGCACTTGCGCAAGGGAATCTTCACCCGAAAAAATTTAATGTTCAAATTCAATAAGAAAAGTAATCAATTGGAAGATGTTGTTATGATGGATTATCAAGCTAATTGCTTTGTTCCCTCCACCGTTGATATAATTTATTCACAGTACATAATGCTGGGCGGTGACTGATGAAGCGCCATACTTTCATGCAATAGTATTTCAAAGACTTTGTCAAAAATCTGCAGACTATAAATTACCGCGGTGACATGCCAAAGTACTCGTGTCTTCAAATTTCTACTCTGAAATGCAGGCATTTTAGTAAGTAAACCAAACTTTAATTAGTTGCATGTTCCTCAATTCCGCGACAGTGCTTTAGAATAGAATAGAAATGAACAACCTACCTACCTACCTATGTCCCATGGTGTCAAAATGTCCTACAGTTAACTTTAATGCAAATTACTACTGTTTTACAATTTTTGTCAAAGAACTTACTTTCCATGAAGATCCTTGTAAAAAAATGGTGTCAAAAAATAGACACATGAGGTTCAAATTTGATACAGTTCAGCTTTACTGTATTTAAATCTTGTGAATCAATTTTCTTGATAAAATGTCAAAATTTGGTTTTTTTGCCATATAAAGGCTTACATTTCATCAACCTCTTATTTGGAGCGGGATCGAAAAAATAAACCTACGTGGTCCAAATTTAGTAAGGTCAATTTTTGTCAAATTATTATCATAAAGAAATTTAAATCGGGACATACTAGGTTGCTTCTGCTGTCCCTACCGTCTCTGGAGAAACGTAGATTTGTTCTTGGCGTTTCCTTTCTAATTAAAGTAATAAAGTGTGCTCCTATGCTGATAGTGTACATGCTTTTTTTTCTTTTTTTTTCTTCTTATTTGTTTTATTATGCTTATACTCAGTTTTATTGTTAATTAATATTAGTTTTGCATTAAGAGCCTATTGAACTCGACTGTTATTTGTTTAGTTGAGTTTCTAATATAAGTGGAATAAAATAAATAAATAAATAAATAAATACTGAAAATTAGAAAGAGACAAATTCAGCGGGCACGGTTATATGGAAGGAGGTTGACACAATTGCCACATTCGATTACTTACTTTAGTTGCGAAATTCTGAAAATTTGCCATATTTTCACAAAATAAGAAGTAACATGAGGTATAGGCGAAAATGTGGTCCAATAAGCCTTTTCATTTGACCGCGACACGTTAGCGTATCAAGCTTCATGAAAATATGTCGAAACTATGATCTGTAAGTTGAACGCAAGAATACATGGCGAAAATTCAGACGGACAGACAAGTTTGGTCTTGATTAGTTCGTCTAACGCAAGTTTTTCTGGCTGTTGTATGTATCCGCTCACAATTAATTTGCCTTGTACCACAGGTATTGTAGGATGTAACAAGTTTTTATGTAGAAACAAAATCTTTTATCTTTTTAGTATTTACCGATAGAAATTAGTAGAAAGCAAAGATTCAATATATAAAAGTATTGTAGGTAATTTGGGCTACTTACCTATATTTTTCGAACGCTTCTGTAGTAAGGGCTCTCATAAAAAGCATTTTAGCTAGCAAAAAGGTATAAATTTTGATAGTTTATGGCGAAGAGAAGCAAAATGTTTAACTAGGCGAAGTGATGTAGGGTGTTTTATAGTCGGTGTTGCCCCCTTACAGTGTTCCAAGGTATTGTGCATATGTAAGGATAATTTTGCTTATAGGAACGTATAACAAAGTTTTTATACTTGATCTCTCAAAAATATCAACTAATTAACAATATAAAGTATTGATTGTTGATTTGCGTGCGAAGAACGGGTTTGTACGCGAGGTTAACCTGGCACCCTGTGTCCCTAACTCCTTGCCTTCTGCAGATAGGAGACAAAGCATAATGTTCGCGAGTTCAAATCAAAAATGCGGTAGAGTAGTAGCGGAATGTAGTCCGTAAAGGCGTAGTACTTATAGATTGGTAATACAAAATTAGGCTGCGCCCATCGTCCCCTTTTATTTGTCTCTTTCTTCAATTTCTTCCAGATCATTACCGTATTACACGCGTAGAAGATAATTGACTGAGTGTTTCATCGTATTAAAAAAAAAGCACACGCTTTTGCACTTGTGTCTTAATAATCTAAAACTTTTTGCGACAGAGACGGCTTCAGATAACTTTTGGCGTCTTGCTGACTGGGTATGCCGATAGTAGCAATAACGTAGCTTTTTAATCTGTGATCACAATTGCTTGCTTTGTGTAATTGTTCGTACTGCGTACTAATTTTTAATTTTACCATTTAAATTATTGTTTTTTGCTGTAAATCGTAACTTAGCAGAACTTAGAAGACATTGTCAGTAAAGTCACAAATCTCCAAAAAATTTGGGCTATTTATACTTCATTAATTTTTTAGGTTTTGAAAGTCGAAATATTTTTGGTACATGATCACCTAGACCTACTCTTGTTTGCTTTATTTGCCAATGATCTTTCTGCTCAATGTTTTCGAGTCTTACTGTTCGTTAATCTTTCTCTTATCCAACAGATTCCACCTGCTTGCTTCAGATTTACTTCAGAAAGTAAGAAAATTAAGCTTTCGTGTGGAAAGCATTGTCCGTCTAATATCATTGTTATTAGTTTTGTTATTACAACTTATTTAGACCAAAGCGATAACTTCGGTAACTAAAGACAGGATGAGCACTAGCAATTAAGAATATCGCCTTTTCTTTTGTTTTTTATGAAGATCAAATAATTTATTGACTTTATTGATTGATCAAGTTCTCCAGACATTTTCGAGATGACAACAGGGTTACAAGGCCCGAAAACTAGTCTTCGAATATTAGAAAGGTTTTGACATTCAAAAAGACTAAGATGCAGGTAGTGTAGATGGCAGTGCTGTCGATTTTTTTCGTTAGCTTTGCTTTAATTTTTTTTCTAATATGCTTCTGAAAATCAAGCTTTTCCATTGCGTCGTTCATAATTGAAGGTGCAGAAGCTGCCGATTTGCTCGCTCATTTCCGAAAAGATTCCATTATGATTTGATAGCCAAATATTTTAATTTTATCTCTGCATGTTTTCCTCACTTTGCTAATGATGTTCCAATTGAAATTTAAAGAGTTGCGAATACCTTTTGTGAGTGAGAAACCATCTCTGATGATAACCATTTTAAGTTTAACTTTGCGAGTAAGGTTTGTGGCTTTGGTTGCAAATGTTGACGAATTTTCATGTAGGATGTGATCAATTTAAACTTGTCGCGGGGCATCTACTATCACATAGGCAGAGGACATATTATCACTCTTAGAACCGTCTTCAAAAGGGAAATGCTATTTTTTCTATTTTCTAAAAGCTTAGTCTTTCTCTGTGATTAGTTCTCTGAAGACGAAACGAGATTTGGCGGACGTTCTATTTTGCATGATGAGAGTAAGAGAGAGAATTGACATTTAAGGCCCACGGTGGCTTAATTACAGATTTTCGGAAGACGTTTAGAGGAATAGTTATTTCTTTTGCCTCATCTATACAATTGCGAATACGCATCTCTTGATTTTTTTGACAATAATAAGCTTTTTCACATCTTCGTCAAACTTTTCACTTTTAACTCGTACACTCTTAATTTTGGAAGACCGGTCTCGATAGTGTTGGAAATCTGGAAAGTCCGTCATATAATACAGATCCTAGAATTAGTGAATATGTAAAATTGATCGATGATGGCTTTCTCCATAACTTCTTTTGGAAGAGCTTCGTACTTACCATCATCAAACAATATTTACAAACCAATGGAAATCAATGGATGGTGTACGAGTTCGAAATATTTACTTAAAATAATTGATGGAATCGCTCTTTCTTCCACCGTTTTCCATTTCAGAATTTGACGAATCTTCAAAAATAACAGTACATTACATTTATTGCACATTAAAGTAATTAGCTCGTACTTACTATCATCAAACAATGTTTACAAATCAATGGGTGGGGTACGAGTCCGAAACGAAAACAACTGTTCAATGTAAACAAATCAATTGGTGGTGGACGAGTTCGAAATATTTACTTGAACTAATTGATGGAGTCGCTCTTCCCTCCAGCATTTTCAATTTCAGAATTTGATGAGTCTTCAAAAATAACATTACATTAACGTGTTACTCATGGAAAACAAACTTAAGGTGTACATAAGTGCACGTTAAGAAACTTTGCTGAAAATTCATATCCATCATTAAATAAACTATATATTTTCCATTAAAGTGAAACAAGCTGTTCATTATGGCGTTTGTCAAGGATGGCCGTAAAACCAATATTTATATTTTCATCACAAATTTTACCATTTTGACTGTCTTAGTTCAATATTTTTTGCGCTTTGATTACATTTTACTTCTCTCCCTTATTGTTTGTTTTTTTTTTAATTTAAATTTTTAGCACTTTTCATCTTAAACACATTCTTACCAATATTCGGCAAAGTGTTGAGTGTATAAAAACCCTTGAAGTCTATCATGATATATCATGATATCATTAATTAACAATTATTAAGTAACCAATTTTGTGGAAATATTACGAAAATAATTGCCTCAATTATTAAGAGAAGGCTATTTGGCCTAATCCAATTTAAAACTATCTAAATAAAGCGATTATAAAACAATCATATTGCTAAGTAATATTTACAGAGATGTAACAAATCGAACGGTAGGTGCAAGCAAGTGTCGAAATGCTATTGTGACTCTTTTCGATATTTTGCTCATATCTAATTTGTGGGATGATTGATGACGATAACTAGGTTCCATTTTCAAGTTTCGAACTTTTTGCTATATGTATGCACAAGATGTGCGAGATACGTTCTCTCAAAATTGTCAAAAATTATCAAACGTGGTGCGTTAGTGTTGTTGTTCTAAGTTAGTATTGTTTTTTTAAAACTGCATTTATAAAAAAAAACAGCTGTAAGTTCAAAATAAAATAAATTTTGAACAAAATTAGTTGCTTACAAGCCAAAACAGAAATTTTAAATTTGTGAAAGATAAGTATATTAATTCAATTTTTTTTTTATCCGTACATTATCATATACTGTCGCTATTGAGAGAGGAAACGGTAAGAAACAATAAATCTTATCCCTCCACTGGATTCCATTGTTACATAATTTCAACGAGAGAGAGAAAAACAGTTAAAAAATATACTTTTCTGGTCGTACAATATACTTTTTTGGTCGTACAATATACTTTTCTGGTCGTACAATATACTTTTCTGGTCGTACAATATACTTTTTTGGTCGTACAATATACTTTTCTGGTCGTACAATATACTTTTCTGGTCGTACAATATATTTTTTGGATACTGCTGGATGTATTGATCTTGTCTTCTTTACTAAACAAAAACAAAAAAAAAAGTAAGTAAAATTTTGTTATTAAATCAAGTAATGCTGAGAAATACATACACATCAGGCGGAATGGTTTCTTTCCTTATATTATGTCATTTGGCAATATAGGAACATCGGGATTGTTGGAAAAGAAATCTTATAAGACGTTAAAGGTCTCGGCAGAACGATTTAAATCCTCTTACGTTATCTGGAAATGTGTAATTAAATAATTTTATTTATATAAAAAATTGGTATGAATGATGGCATAAGAACAACCCTTGGGCATGCCGGTAGCTGTTGGCTTAGTATCATATCTATCAACTTTGTTTAAGTCTTCTGGAAAATCTGGCAGAAAATTTTTGAAATTCTCCACTTGTTGAGCACCCCATTTCACCCACACTCCGGTAAAATGATATTCACTCTCAATCAAATAAAGAGTCAATGCTAAAAGGTTCTTTTTATTTAATGGATTGTTGCAATCTAAAACGTCTTAATTAAAAAAAATTCATAGTATTGCTTTACATGTACGATAGGTATTAGATTTTTATATTTAACAGAGATTAAAATTAGATTTTTATATTTAACGGAAATCAAAACTAAATTTCATGGCATTTGGATTTTGGAAACGATTGAAGAATATCTTCACTTACCAATTAACCGATTGAGACCATACTTGCTTTGTATATTAAGTACCAATTTTCAATTTTGATAATTTATGACTTTCGAAAGAGATTTTTTAAAGTTTGAAGAAAATTAAATTCTCTGAAAATTAAAACAAAATTAAAATAAATTTTTGGAATACATTGGCGGTCATCAACAGGTGTTTGTCTTTGGCATTGTCAATTAATTTTGCGCAGTTGGGTTTGGTGAGGCGCGATTTAAACCAATCGTACTTAATGTCCAATATAAATGTATATAAAAATTGTAAACAAATTGGACTCTTATTCTCACGTCTTTGGAATTATTGAGAATCATTTTCAGTTGAAGGCAAATTTTTATACGCTTATTCTCGCATGCACGCAATTCTTATCCAAATACTTGAACAATATTAAAAATTGTAAACAAATTGGACTCTTATTCTCACATCTTTGGAATTATTGAGAATATATATGCTTACTCCATAAAGGCAGCAAATTTTATACAAACACATGTTTCGAATTTAATACTCCGACTAGATTCCTTGAATTTACTATTAAATTATAATTTTTAGTTTTAGTTAGATTTAAATAGGATTATATGATCCTCGTTGGTAGCTATTTATGCTATATAACTTGTAACATACACATACATATATATATTACATTATAATCTTACTTTGTTTTTGTATTTTGTGCCATTCTTCCATTTGATTACTTACTAATTAACTGTTATTATCGTTACGCATGCGGTGTTTTAATTTTGTCATGTTTATAATTTTTGGTCCCATTCCCGTTAATTTATTTAAATTTTCGCAAAATTTATTTGCATGTAAATAATTCATTTAGTATATTTATAGCAAACGATCGAAAATAAAATCGACTTGATGAATCGATTGATGAGCACCAAGTCGCTTAGGGGTTCATTATCGTTATGCACTATATCAAGAAAATTTGGTAAACTTGTTTTTTATTTTTTGAGGCAAAGCTAAATTCGCTAATACTTCTCGTGCGGCGAGAACTAAATTATCTCGGAATTGTATACCAAACGAAATCCTGCAACTCTTGTAAAAATGGCTTTTACTTGTAATGAGTGTCTTAACCAAAAAGAAAAAAGGGGATCGTATGTTACCACATCAAAGTGAACATTTGTGTTCAGTATTGTTTAATATATTATAATATGCATGTAATAATATACATTATATATAAATACTAAAAAAGTTATAATTATAAATTATTTGAATAGTAAAAAGATACAAGAAACCAAAGATAAGAAAAAAACATCCAAATGTTATTTATTAAATAAAATTAAAAAAATAACAAAACTTATTTAAACTTGCAAGGAGTTGAAGAGCCTTGAAGCATATGAGTATCGAACCCAATAAGAAAAAAGCATAAGAATGGACTCAAAATGTACTAATATTAAAAAAAATAAATGAATCTTATAAGAAAATTTGCATGTTCCATCAATTCTCTTCATTTGTTATTTCTTTACGTTAGTACGAGTGCGACTTAAACCCGATGGCCGCCACCTTTTTGGTCGGTTTGCCATTAATACTGCATCGTTACCTTTTTCCTGAACTGGCAATTTCCTATTTGGGCATGGTGCAATTGTTTCAACTGCATTATTAATAAACTCACCTAATTCTGGTGTCGTAGTCTCGGCTTGTCGTGAGTTTCTATTCGGTGTCTCACAGAGTTAGGTTGCCTATAATTAAATTTTGGGTTTAATGACAATAGTTTTTTGCGATTTCTCATATCTTTCGGTCCAGCAGAAACAAGCGAACTTCCCGGATTAATGACCTTGCCAACATTATCTTGTTGTATTTTAAAGGTCGCTTGAAAGCCTGTTTAGTTGGCTTTTTGCGCACTGCTGTTTATATTTTTTCCAAACTTGGACTCCATACTTTTAAACGACATCCGAGCTTTTAAGTCTTTTAGTTCAGTTTCATAATTCGTTTCTTGCAAATTGTCTTGAAATTCTCGTAGAATATTTTGTACGGATATTTGGCTTTTTTCCGATATGGAGATTTTTTTACCATTCGCTGTTTGAAAACCAGCAGAAACAAGCGAACTTTCCGGATTATTCACCTTGCCCCCTTCATCTCGATTCACTTTACTTTTCTTCCGATTCGTTTTCAATAAAAATTTCATTCAGGCCAACTGCGTTTTTATCTACTCCCAACTCCGGCCGTTCTCCGCTAGCTTTTTGAAGTACTAATGCAACATTAGTTTCTCTCAGCTCTTGGAGTACCCACTATTATCTCTTCGGTTACCTTTAAAGCCAATCAAAATAATAATAAAATAATAAGCATAATAAAATGTGAGGAACATCAATGCATACCCTGAGTAAACTGCTTATTTACTGGGAACTTCGACATATGAGGAAAATTACTGATCTTCACGTCTTGATGTAGGATTTCTTGAGTGCTTATGGAAGCAAAAATGTCATCGTCATCTTCATCCCAATCATAATTGTTACATATTTCAGTTTTACACTGATTAAATGGCGCCAAAGCTGAAAAATTTTGGATTAACCTAAATTAACTTAAATATTGTCTCTTCACAAATTTTAAAAACAACTTACTTTGATTTAAGTGTTGTAAGTGTCCTCTTTCTCGATATCGTCATAACCTCGATCTGAAGCTTTTTCTAAAAAGAATGTACAAAATTAGGGTTGTTAAAAAATGCCTATAAAGTAGCACTTACTTTCTGGTGTAGGATCGTATAAAAGAGCGAATATTGCCTTTTCTCTAAATTCACTGCTGTATTTTGTTTTAGGTTTTTCCCGTAATATAAATAAAGGGGACCGTTCCAAATTCCTCAACTTACTCTCGGGTGATACTACAGGACGATGTAGAAAAGTCCTCAAATATTATATCCACAATTGTTCTTTTTTTGTTGTCATCATGATCTCTTTCTGGAGTGTCTATGTTTTTCACTTTTTTCATCGTATCTTCCGCTATATCACAACATTCGATTAACCCTCCATCAGTGATATGAAATTCATATCCACTTGTCGATAACTCAGCAGACTGTGACAACAATTCATGGCACGACGTAAATTTTTGCGGGCTTGTCAAATTGTCAAAATTGGTTATTGTCGTTTGCGCATAAGGCCGGGAATCCACTAATGACATTATTTCATCTTCGTATCGACCCACACTTTTTTTTAAAGCGACTGAGTGACTTTCTTCACCTTTATTGTTTTCTTTATTTGATTCCATTTTTAAATTTTAAAAAAAAATTGTTTTTTTTTAACTTTTGAATACACTTTTTACAATTGAAAAGATTTAAAAAAAAATGTTTTTTTTTACAATTGAATACACTTTTTGCAATTCTTCGTCTTGCTCACACTATTTAGGGTTGTCAAACATTGCTAATGTGTTTCATAATCGTTAATAATACGTATCACGTAACTATTGCCATATATTAAGTATAAGTACTATTTGTGTTGCGGCGTATTATTCATTACTTTGGCTTTTGAAATGTAAATCAAAAAAAAAATTAATAAAGCTGTGAAGGAAAAAATGCAAATTGTTGTGCAATTGCCTGCTTGTCCACCTATTGAATGAAGGGCTTCTAGCGGATTTTATAAATTCTTGAGAACACACATATGGCTTTACTAGAAATATACATGACCTTATAGAACAAATGCGTATTTATTTTAAAATGTTTACCGAATGTTAAAGTTTTTTTTTTTAACTTTCATTTTAAAACTTGTTTAATGCATGTGTTTCGAAATTTTGAAATTAAAGTTTGCTTTCTTACTGAGTTTATTAGAACGCAAGGTCTTTTGCAATTGTATTGTAAACAAATTTCGGCTCGTATGAGAGTAATTAAATGAGCGAGCCAGTTACTCACATACGAGCTGAAATTTGCAATCACGGCCGAATATAATATTGCTCAAACTGTTTTCCAAAATCAAAAACATAGCAAATGTTTCTTTACAATCGATTAAACGCAGCCAAAGGAAGAATCTCAATAAGAAGTAACGCGGCAATGTTATTAGCAATAGCAATGTCTAAGTACTTCAAAATTGCCAGTTTGCATTTTTTCTGGTCGTGATTCTATCTTAATAAGTCTTGATTTTGCTTCAGCAGTGTAAAATTTTACGTGTAACTTAAGAGATAATTTTTCTGAATTTTATTCTCTCTTTTTTTCGTGCTTCCAGTTTGTATATAAATTTCTCACACTGTAACAGAAGTACGAGCCTGATTTCTCATTTAACAGGAGCGAGAGCTTGATTTCTCATTTGACAGAAATGCGAGCTTAATTTCTCTTACTTTAACAGAATCGAAGCGTCTCGCTCTATTCTCAATATGGTCCTTTTTTTATGAAACTTGTGAAGGAAATATTACACAAAAATAAAAAAATTTCTGAAATAAAATTCGAAAAAAGATAAAAAATAATCAAATAAATAACAATTTTGGTGTAAAAATTGTTGTACAAGTAGAGGATATTGAACAAATTAAAAGTGAGTATATTTATTTCGTGTATTGAAAAAGAGGCCCATCTAGTTTACCTAGAAATCTCATCAAAATAAAATTTTAAAATTAAATTTGTGTTGTGACAATTTAATAAATCACAAATTATATAAATTATATTTTATATTAAAATACACATTGTTAGACAAATTAGGCAAAATGCACGTGAGTACATTTATGAACAGCAAGAAGAAGACCGGTACAATATATTTATGAGCAGCAAGAAGAAGACCGGTACAATATATTTATGAGCAGCAAGAAGAAAACCGGTACAATATATTTATGAGCAGCAAAAAGACTTGTGTGGTTAGTGTATATAGCATATTAAATATGGAAAAATAATTTATGTCCCCAAATTTAATTAAAGGATAATAATGGAATGTCGCTGACCCGGGGGAACTGTGATAAAACAAATGCTACATGCTCCGGGCGATCTGTTTAGCTTTTACTTTTGTTGTTGGGGTCTGGAGACTTTCAATGGTTGGCGGGTAGCGATTTTTACACAGAGAACTATTTCTATTGTGGTATGGACAATGACATAAGGAAAAAAAGTAAACAAGCCCTGCATTTTTGTTGATTTTTCCTATGATGTAAAGCCTGAAAATGAAGTTAACTTTACTTTAATAAATACTTTTCTATTAATTCGTTTATACATACTCCTTTTCATTTCTGCGGACCACGCCATGACGTTTAAATTCGCAGGCTATTTTTCAAATAAGTCTCTCATTTATTGTGGACTTGTCGGACTTATTTTATTTCTTAATATCTGCGCGTTTTTCGGCAAATGCCAAAAAATAGTTTCATTGCTCCTGGGTGCACTCTTGATAACTTTTTTTACAATGCACACACACGCAGAATGATAAATTCGTTTTCGTTAGCTTTATGACATTTGCGTTCGCTTCCACTACTATTAATAACACTGAACGAATAAGCATAAATAAGAAGCAAACTTAGGTTTGCATTCATTTGTGACGATCAAAAGCCAAGAAGTAAGCTAACTTTTCACTCGGATTAAATTAAATGCAAAGTGTATAAAAATTGTAAGGTTTTAAGGTAAAAAAGGAAGTTATGTAAATTTTATGAGCATTCATTAAATGAAAGATAATTTGTAAAATAATTACTAAAATAGTAACCCCAAGTACTTGAAAGCTCTAAAAGCTCGTAAATTTACACCAGTCAAAGTGCAAAAAAATGAAGACGCAATTACTTTCCGTTTCCTTCATTAGCTTTGCGAAGTTTCTGTGAAGCTTGACATCCAGCCCTAGAGATTTTATTGTGATTGTACGATATCGATTGGAATAGATTTTGCCTATGTGCATTTAAAGCATTCTAACACAACATGATAAACGTGCCTTTAAACTGGTGCAACTAGCTGACGCTGTGTCACATATATGGCTGGTAGCGCAGTTGTTGAATCACTCTTGTTGTTAATTTAAAGCTTCTAGTTCAGTGTAGCTAATTACAAGCCACCTAATATTTAGATATTGATTAATAATAGATGATTACTTACTCATGTTTCATAAATTCAAACTTCTTCGCTTTTTTTGCGTAGCTTTTCCTTATAAGCTCAAGTTTAGAGGAAATTGTCGTGGTGTTTGTAATTGGAGAACAAAGTTTTCCAAAATGTTAACTATTCTGCTTACGTCTAGGTTGACCTATATGAGAGAAGCTTACATCTATTGTATACTGGTAATCCAATAAAAAAATGATAGTCACCGAATAAGACTGAATGTTGCCCCAGATTAAGTCATGCAGAACTGAATTAATTAGAATTGAATTTGTATTTGGAATATAATGCAGATTGCGACAAAAACAGCAAATAGAGTTTCTAAGCTTTGTTGAAGCGGAGAGAAGTGCCTAGTTTCCTTAACCTTTGTCACTCTCTAACGTAGTCCATTTGAACTCCAATTAGGTGATTAATAATATAATTTTTGGATTAACTCTTAATATAACTGTACATGTATAACCAAATAAATGTCTTTTTTTTTAATTTGTAATAAAAACTAAATGGTAAAAGATATCATCATTTATTTTCTTTTGTATTAGATCACCGCGCTTGGACACCTCTTCATGTTCTAAAATGACATTTACGGCCCGTAAGCTACGACTAAAGCTTATTATTATAAGATATGTTTTCTCTGCAACAAAGGGGCAATGATTCTTATTTATTAAATCATTTAACCATATGAGCTTCATGCAAGTACACGAAACGCAACGGTGCTTTCGTAATAAGTTGAACAATTCCCATATGACCAAAAATCATTAATAAATTGATCAAAGAGGAAATTATGCCCAAATCTGAACAACTACGTCAGAAACTAATGAACCAGAAGAGAATATGAACAGTTTTTAGCGAATAAAGAGGTTGAACGCATATGTGAATTGGAACGCGAGCGGGAACGACATAAACGGGAGTTCGCTCCAAGCAACAGTATGTTAGATTCGCGTGCGAAAGATTACATCGTTGCATGGTTCTCTCTTTCTGCCACGGATTATTTTCTATACATTAAGAAATTTTTCTCACTTCTATTACAGTTCGACGCAACTACCACGGACTACTTTCTACAATAGGTTAAACAAAGGCAAATTTCGGTTTCAAAGGTTAAATAATGATGGATAGATTTTTAACCTATCCTTGAATTTAGATGTTTTCCCTTCGTGTTGGAAAAGTAGTTTCCTTATTCCTATCCACAAGAGTGGAAGTAGACAATTTGTTGAGAACTACAGAGGCATAGCCAAGTTGAGTGTCTTGCCTAAGTTGTTCGAGCGATTTGTGAGTCAGCAATTGGCCTTTGCCATTAATTCGTATATTTCTCCGCACCAGCACGGCTTTCGTAAAGGGCGATCTACAGTCACTAACTTGTTAGAGTTTACTTGTCATGTTCAAGGCTTTTTCTAGTGGCTCTCGCACAGATGTGATATACACTGATTTAAACAAAGCGTTTGATATGGTTAACCATAACTTACTTGTCTTTAAACTCCAAGCCTCTGGCTTCCCTTTCTATTTAGTGAAATGGATAAGCTCTTATCCGCACAATAGATCCTTCAGGGTTTTGTTCAACTTTATCACCTCGGATGAATTCCTCGTTATATCTGGCGTACCTCAAGGAAGTCACTTAGGTCCCATTTTATTTAGTTTATACATTAAGGATCTCCCGTCGGTGGTTAATTCCAGCCAGATTTTAATATATGCTGATGATGTGAAACTGTTTTCTTCCTTCTCTGTTGAATCGCAATTACATCAGGTTCAAGGTGATTTGGATAATTTTGTTGCATGGTGTTCTTTGAATCTTGTAACGGCCGCGAACAAACCTCGGGTAGGGTGTCTGTCGGTCTGTATCAACCGCAAGCGGCGGAATAACGGCATGCCGTTAGACAAAATCATGCGATTTTGTGGTACCGCTAATAAATCGCATGATCTTGCGGTATATGTGTTTATTTTGTTCTTTTCTGATCTCCTTACTTACAAGTACAGGCAAAATCGTATGATTTTGCGGTACCTTTGCTTGCTTT
>NW_023998562.1:866526-889512 GCF_014805625.2 Glossina fuscipes
AAAAAAAAAAAAGCAAATGTAAAAACAATCTGTTTAACATACCTTAAATGGGGTTGATACTTGGCTAAATATTAAAAAGAAAAGCAAATATAAAAAAAAAGGTCTGTTTAACATTTGTACTGTACGACAGTAGAAGAAAAAAAAAAAGGACTATTAAACATATAGTACACACATCATATTATACATAAATGATTGGTGCAGAAACGATACTTTTATAAAATTAGCAAAAATTGTGGTCGATTAAATATATCGGATATAAAATTTAAACGATTTGATACCAAAAGCCATTCTTTCTAAACTTAAAACCAACAAGAGGAAAAGAAGAATCAATAATCTGTGCCAGTTGAAGGTATCAAGCAAAGCGCATCGCACTTGTGTATGAACGTATTATTTGTTTTAAGTATCATTGACGGTCGTAGAAACATATTGGTGTCTAAATGGTGTAAAAGAACATATAACCCACCAACCCTGTATAACATAAGAAAAAGAAAAAAATTCTTTTTGTATGCTTGCTTTTGGAACGAGGAAAAAAAAACAGTATAAATAAATGATAAGAAAAATATTTATATACATATTGTGAGTTGGTTACTGCCATTTAGCCAACACGAAAGAAAAACTTTGTCACCTAATTCAATTACTTGTACAGAAATCCTACGATTGTAAAACTTTGCTGTGAAATAAAAGAATAAAATATTAATATACATATTGTGCGTTGATTACTACCATTGATCCATCTCAAAGGAAAAGGGGGTTTGTCACCTAATTCAACTACTTGTACGGAGATCCTACGATTGTGAAACTTTGCTGTGAAGGGTGGAAAAGGCTTATTGGAAGGAGGAACCCAGAGTGCCGATGTAGCAGCTACCGCGGCCGACCCTGCACCGACGCCTGTACAGTAAGTTAGTTTAGTTTATTTAATTTTTTTTTGTTTGTTTTCCCCAATGCGTGGCTAAGCGCGCGTTGCCACCGCTGTGGCTGGAAAAAGGGGAGGGTGTGCATATGATGGCACGCTAGGGAAGACTCCAGACGGTTACAGACGCACTTACGGTGGACAGACGGACGCTGGACAGACGGACGCTGGACAACCGACGCGACGTTTCCTTTAATTGTGTTTTTTTTTATTTTTTTTTTTCTTTGTCTAAAAAAAAAAATTTAAATCCTCAGCGGCGAGGAAAGAAAAAGAGTTTCATGACAATCTCCTGAAACTAAATCTGAGTAAGAAGCTTTCATTCTCAAGAACGCAGTCGTTTATTACTCAGTATTTCATAGATTCGCATAAGTTGGAGGAAGTCGACTCGATCACAGATTTAGGCGTTCTATTTCAAGTTTCAACTTGCATATTGAACTTTTGATTAGCAAAGCTAGGTCCGCGCTTGATTTCATAAAAAGGTGGTCCAAAGAGCTGATGATCCCTACATTACGAAAAGGCGGTACATGTGTTTGGTTAGACCCATACTCGAGCCTGCCTCTGTTGTGCGGTCTCCTTCATATAGGTGCTACGTAGATTCAATTGAATCTGTTCAAAAGCTGTTTGCCCTTAGAAATTTGGGTTGGGATCCGATTGCCTCTCTTCCTCCATACGAAAATAGGTTGCTTCTGCTGTCCCTACCGTCTCTTGAGAAACGTAGATTTGTTCTTGGCGTTTCCTTTCTAATTGAAGTAATAAATGGTGCCATTGACTCGCCTTCATTACTTGGTGAAATAAGCTTTAATGTCCCTAACGGCTTCTCTAGGCATTTTATCTTGGTTAAGCTTAGTCAGTGTAAATTTAATTATGAGCTGTTTAATTCGGTCAGCTGTTTAATCCTTAAAAGCCGTTACGATTCGAAAATGAATTGTTGTTAACTATTATCGGTTGCCAGGCTTACGCATGTTTGCGGTGGCTTAGGGGTTCATTTGCAATTTGGTCCTGTACCGGTTGTAAGTGTGGCTCTATGCTGGTTGTATACATGCTTTTTTTTTTTTCCTTCTTATTGGTTTTATTGTACTTATACTAAGTTTTATTATTAATTAATATAAGTTTTGCTTTAAGTGCCAGTTGAACTCGACTGTTATTTGTTTAGTTGAGTTTCATGTATAAGTAGAATTAAAATAAATAAATAAATAAATAAATGGATGGCTTAAATGAATGCATCCCATATCGTTTTTATTGCCGTATAACACGGGATTTTGGTCAACCAAAAAGTGTTACGTTCACAGAAGTTACAGATGCGGGTTCTGGCTAGACAGAACTTCCGGTCAGAAGTTCATATATTGTTATGTGGCGATCCAGGAAGTTCCAAATCGCAAATGTTGCAAATGTGCCCCGTTCACAGCACACTTCTGGGCGAGGTTCGTCTGCCGTGGGTTTAACTGCTTCCGCGAACATAAATCCCGAAGCCAAACGAATACAAATATTATTATTCTTTATTAATTTTTTTTGGTGGTGCACTGGTATTAGCTGATAATGGTGTTTGATGTAAAGCAAGATCCACAGACGATGGATGCCATGTCAATGACACCTTTGCATTATTTGCGGTCATTTGAAATGTGTCCACTTTTTGTTAGAACATGGTACCGCAGTGAATACAACAGATTCCAAAGGATACACTCCATTGCATGTCGGATGTGAATATAGCGAAGCGACCAAGCTCGTATTAAAATTTGTAGACAATGTAAAAAGTAAAACGTTCATTATGGGCGTCGCTCCGTTGCACTTAGCTTTAAGAAATTGTTGTCCAATTGCTGACAGAATAAAAACAACCGTTAATTCTGCCTTGTTTATTGATCTAAATAAATAAAAGTAAATTGTCTTAATGAAGCCTCTTAAATAGAAAAGAAAAATCGTTGCTAATAAAGAACTTAGTGTAAACTCTTCGATTTTTCTTAGTATGAAATCTTTAATTATTCTGAACGACTTTACTTTCACTTTTAGTGCGACATTGCTACTATTCATTTTCATCTTGCAGCTGTTTATTCTTTTTATATTTGTTTTTTTTTTTCTCCCTTTTTACATTATTCTATATATATTAATTTTACTTGGGCGTATTTACATAGATACTAGTGTCAGAACGTTACATTGGTTCTTATGTAATAAATTTAATTTTTGTTAATTATATATATATTATTTTACATTTATATAAATATATGTACATATATGTACATATATATATATATATATATATGTATATATGTATATATGTATATATATTTGCTTATTAAATACAATGTACACAATAGTTTTAGATTAAAATTTTTGTTTTTCATTACTTAGATATCTACAATTATTTTTGGATATCTTGTACGCTGCCGGTACCTCCCTTTCACTGTTCTTTTTTTTGTTTTAGACGTATCGTTATAAAAACTCGAAATTAACTTTTGAACAGAAAATAAGCAAAATGAGACTATATTTTCCCTATAATGTGAGCGACGTGTGAGCCTTCTACATAACCCGACGTATTTTTTGTTTAAATTGCTAGGATTATTGGTAAATGTAGGCGCATAAGACCAATCAATCAATGTGAAACCACTCTTAGCTAAAAAACATCTACGTGACTGTGATAGAGATTGGCGACAAATTTTATATTATTATTTACAAAATATGTTTGGAATTTAAAAACTTCCTCCTGGGTTGTCTGTGCCAAACTTGACTTATGAAATAGATCCAAGAATAATGAAGCCTATTTGTTGCATTAATGATGCATTTCTATAGACTTAGAAAACGGAAAAATTAATTGCTTAAAAATATTGAAATAACTATGGATGCTAAGAATCAGTAAACATTTTTTTCATTATAACTAAATATTATTGATTAAGTAATTAGTTTGAAGGATGTAATTTATATTAGAAAAATAATTTCAGAACTTTGATTAATATTGTCACGGTCTTAGCCCCTTTCGGCCGGTAGAGCATATAAATATATATATATATATATATATTTTTTTTTTTCTGACCTGGGGTTTGGCTCTCGGAGCCTCCTGACAAAGAAAAATAAAAATAAACTAAAAGAACGTAAAGGTCCGGTCGGTTGTCTGCTGTCCGTCTGTCACCAGTGAGTCAGTCGGTCATCGTCTAGCGTCGGCCCTACATAGCCACCATATGCACGCCCCTACGTCCCAGCCACAGCGGTGGCAGCTCGCGCTTAGCCGCTCATTGGGAACAACAAAATTAAATAGCCTAAAAATAACTTACAGTACAAGCATCGGCGTCGGTGCAGTGTCGGCCGCGGTAGCTGCTACATCGGCAATCTTCAACTCCAGGACGTAGGATGTTCCGGCTCACTTCTTAAAAGTGTCTGACGTTCTTCTGGCGCTAGATGTATGCCTAGAGCCAGAGCACCAGTTGTAGCACTCAAAACAGTTATTGTAGCGGTACCTTTTACACAATTTGCTCTTCTGATCAATGGAACTATTGTTTGTAGTATGTGCTAGTATAGTAACAATAGCAGAAAACGTTTTATAATTTGAAGGATATTTAAAAAGTGTTCCTTTTTTTTCTTTTTTCCGTTTCGGTTTTAAAATAATTTGTTGTTTATGGTTGCGATATCGTTGTTTTTGTTGTAGTTTCCAAAAATTTTTTATAAATTTTTTCCCTCTCGTTTTTTTTTTTTTGTTTTAAAATGGAAAAAGGCCTAGGAGGGATTGATTCGATTTTTACGATATTTGGACTAAAAGTTTATTTAATTATTCAAAATTTTTCTTTTCTTTTCCTTTATGTCAAGCCGTCTTCTTTTTAACGAATGCTAATTTTAAGATAAACTTCGATTATGTTTTTTTTTTTCTTTTATTATATTATACGATTTTCACAAAATTTGTAATTAACTTATTTCTTAAATAATTGCTTTTAGTGCTTTAGGTTTAGGAATGTTTAAATACAGGAACGCAGACAGATTCCTCTCATAGTAATTTTCACATCTCTTTTATAATAAATTAAATCAAACTTTATTTCATTCTTCTTGTTAATTTTTAATCGTTAAATTAGATAAAATATTCCGATATGCAAGACACAATCTTGCGACATCTCCTAACTCTGTCTTTTTTTAATGTGCACTCTCATTGCTATTTTAACATAATGTGTTCCTACGCGAACGCGATGCGCTTTGCTTGGTACATTCTACCAACACACTCAACTCTTCACATCGTTATTGTTGTAGGCAATTTTACCGCTTAAGAATTAAAAACACACAATATTCTGACTTTGTACTGCGTTTCCCTTATTTGTTTGCCTTATGTAGTTTTTGTCTTTTGAGATTTAATTATCAATTCTTTTTTTCTTCTTTATTCCGCTTTATTTCTCTTCCTCCTCGTTTTATGAACAAAAAGCTATTATAGAATTTTTCTTTTATATCCCCCTTCTTTTCTCTTTCCCTTTTTTTTCCTTTTTTTTTTGATATTCAAACAAAAAAAATTGTTGAATTGATTATCAAAATGTGACACGTACACGACTTTTGTTATTATTATCAGATCCAGAATTTGGATGAATTTTTCTGTTAAATGTCACTCAATATAAAATTAGGATATTTTCCTTCATTAAACGTACACTTGGATTTCGCTCGAACGCGACTTTAGGACAAACGCTAACGAACAGTTCAAGCTGCCTTATGCGGTCTTTTATCTATTCATATTTCTCGATTGATCTCGATTGCACAACGATTCTATTTTGCTTTTGTTCTCTTTGAGGAAAAGCCCTTGGAAAGATTTTGTGCGTTTAAATTTTAGTTAGCCTAGGTAGCTAGCTGCTCTTTATGTATGAATGAATATTGGGTAAAATTGCAGGCAAATTAAATAAACAATTTCTATTATTTATATATCAAAGAAACGAAGAAAATTTCAATTTTTATGCCATCAATTGCGTTTATAGCTTCACGCACTTACATGTGCACACATATATAAGAATTGACTAAGTAATTGATTGTTGTTTTCTCTTCTAATCGTAGCCCGAGAACATTCCACAACAAATTGGAAGATTTTTAAATAAATTTTTGCTTGTTTCCTTTTCATCAATATTTACAGAGGTAGAGATTTTTGTTTAACGCGTAAGTTGTTGCAAACTGAATGTTTGTACGCGTTGTTACACGATTTACTCACAATTCTATTTAATGTTTCCAAAACTTGAGTATATTTGATGAATTGACCACATTTTTTCTTTTCTACGACCGCGCTGGTTTCATTTCTATCCCCTCTTTCCCTTTTTTTTTTTATTTATTTTTTTTTTATTTCTGCCTCGTTTGGACATATTTTGATCTGATTATCTACCATGAAAACTCCAAACCACTTAGTCATATTAATACATTATTCTTCCTTAGAGAAATATCATGAAAACTCCGCTAAACTTAATCACATTATTAAATTACTCTTCCTTAGAGAAATATCTATAGAAATTTAATAAAATTTCTCCGCGGATTTACATTGTGCGATCACAACCAGTTCAATTCTCGGCTCAAACTCAACTCCTCGCTATCTTGAAATTAAAAAGCAGACAGACTTCTCCTTCTTACTCAATTTCCCTCTTCTTCTTCCTGTTGCTCTCTCTATAACGGCTTGCCGCTACTCTCACAAGAGCAAGCATAGATCCCGCAAAATCATACGATTTTGCCTATGCTTGCAAGAGCAAAAGGAAAAAAAGGAGTACCGCAGAATCATACGATTCTGCCTGTACTTGCAAAGGCAAGCAAAGATACCGCAAAATCATACGATTTTTGCCTGTACTTGTAAGTAAGGAAAACAGAAAAGAATAAAATAAACATATACCGCAAGATCATGCGATTTATTAGCGGTACCACAAAATCGCATGATTTTGTCTAACGGCATGCCGTTATTGCGCCGCTTGCGGTTGATACAGACCGACAGACACCCTACCCGAGGTTTGTTCGCGGCCGTTACAATATTACATATTAACGAAAAAGTTTATATTTTGCCATACGTAACATCTAATAATTAACTTAATAAAAAGTAAAAATTCATTTGAATTCATGCTGAACTATATTTTTTCGAAACGATTTCATTGCACAATACGTATTATCTCAACCGAGGTTGTTCTTCTTTTGCTAAAAAAGAGAAACATCACAGAATTATTGCTGATACTTGACTCATTACCGTTAATTCACTTTCAACGTAAGGCTTGAGACATATGGAGTGGGATAACCATCAAGCAATATTATTTTATATTTTTTTTTTATGCAGAATAATCGGCGCTTGTCCTCCTCAAGGTTAATTCGCCATCTTTGAGATTTGCTCAACGCAAGTTTGCCTCTTGCAAATCGCTACCAAACAGATTACAACGATCTAAATAGGCTCCGGCCAAAACTGCGGCCCGGATTTTTTTTATTTAAATTGTGTCAAGAATGTTCAAATAATTTGCAGCCACATCCAAGTCAAGCAGCATTTCTATCGTCGATGGATTTGCATACGCAGTGCATAGTTTGTGCACCAAAATATGAAACGTAATTTTCAAATATCTTACAAAGTTTTATTCATTGTAACTTTAACTTATTTTGTAAGCTTACACCAACATATGGTCTGAATTTTATTGCTAAATGTCGCGAAACGAATTTTCATCTTTATCCCAACGATCCACCGTTATACATGGTTAGTTATACAAAAAAAAAAAAACAAATACATTTTGTATCTAAAGAATAATAAAATAATAAAATTTTCAATAAAATATTTATAGGCATAAGGATTAGCCACAGGAAAACTAAAAAAGTAGTAAACAAGGACTATCATCTAAATATCAAGCACTCATACAACTACAAAGTTTTGGACGGACTTGAACCTTTCACTGGGGTAAATGCATTTATTTTCTTCTACCTAAAGAAATATATACCATCTTTTGAAGCATGACTTCTAACATTAACTTGCATAAACATACGTTCGACAACACGTTTGAACGCATTCTTTATTCACTTATATCCTTAATTCATAAATATTTAAATAAATTTGCAAACTAAATGAATTCGAAACATTTCTTTCAACTCGTATCTAAATCCATTATGTGGACCGGTGAACAACGCTAGATTAAATGAGTCTTGCAGTTTAATGTCTTACTGATTTCTATTTACTCTAACACAATAAAAGTTCTTTTTGGAAAAACGGCAAATTTTTTTTTTTTTTATATAAATAGCGAGATATTAATTGCAAATATATATATATATATATACATATTCTGTATTATTTTTTTGATTTATATGTTACACCTTGATTGTGTGAAATTCGGCTAAGTATCTATTTAATTGAAAAGTATTTTATAAGAAATATATAAAAAATCTTTTATCTCTTTGAAGCGAACTTTAGAATTCGTAAATAGTAATAAGATAGAGTAGCGAACCTTCGATACCAATATGTTTTACGTAATCGTATAGAGTACTAGTTATGATAGTGTCACGTGGCATTTTCTCCATCAAAGATTTAATCTACTTGAATAAAATTCGCGTAAAATAAGGAAAGAGATACTTTTAACAAAACTTCTCTTTCTGAATAACTTTTCCATGAACTATAATGCGGTTCTCAAACAAACATATGACCTCTTTATGATATTCCAAACCAAACTTAGCCTCGATGAAGAATTTCACGGGTACGCGATAATACCGCTGGACGATCCTGCTCCTCAGGAAATGTTCGATTCTTTTAAAGTGTTTTTTTTTCGTATTGCGACTCCAAAAAAAAATATAAAAAAGAGGCGTGAAGTGAGTTGCGATTAAATTTGTGAGCGAACAAAAAGAAAACAACCGAGGTATTTCATAAAAATGCCTACACGTGTAGAACAATTTTTCTTCTTGTCTTGTGTTATTTTTTCTTTCACTTTATGGAATTGCACTTAATTGTTTTCTTACCTAAAATAGAAGAAAGTAAATAAATAATGTATATTATAATTACCTTTTCCATACTGCATTTCACGCAAAGCAATTACTTTTGTAACGCAATAACAACTGCCTCTGTACAAATGCAAGGAAGACGAAGTAATGGCTTTTCAAGAAGGAGTCAGCGAAGCGTATGGGAACGTTTTGAAACGGACGGTATTGATGCCGATAATTCGGAACAATTCGTTGGAGCGCGAAAACGTTTAAAAGTGGGTGGAAATGTTGAAAAGAATTGGAAAAGGGCTAAGAAAAAATTATTTTTGAATGAAAATTTAGAATTTGGATTATTCAATTAATATAAATTGTTCTACTCTACTACAACTAAAAAGAACTTTGATTTCTTTTTATAAGAAAGCAAACATTGAACGATTATAAAATGATGGAAATGTGTTTTTGCCATGTAACATTTTTCATCAAATTCTCACCAGAAATTTCAACTTTTATTTTAGCTGCCACTACGAGCATTTGAGCATAGTTTGAACGTACGGTGCCCGTATACCTTGCATCGCAAATAATTCTGAAATAATTATCAAAATCGTATAAAAAATCAAAGTGTTTTGACAACTGTCTAAAAAAGCAAGATTACTTGATATAAATTCGGTCGAGAAACATTGAACATGGCCAATTTCCTAAAAAAATTTAAAGCTTTCATTTTATGGAACTGATATGTTTTTTTTCCCTTAATTAATCTTGTAAAATTCAGTCGTTGGTTGTTGAATTAGTAATGTTATTAACTCATTTAGATAATCCTTTTCGTTTTTTAGAAGATTTTTTAGACTTTGGTAAATTTTTGTATGTGTACCAGGCAAATACGAAAAATGCAATATTTTAGGAAATGTATTTTTACATCAATTCTACAATGCAAAATTATTTACCTAAATCTGATTTGATAAATCTACGAGGATGCGATCAAGTTTTTTATGTAAATGATAAAATAACCTCAATTCTTACATTGCAAGCAATTTCCTGTTCTAAAAATTTAATCTTCAATCTACTTATGACATTTAAGAAGTTCGGACATAACTTGAGTAACCAGCGATATATTTGGAAACACTTTTAAGAAATTTGCTAAATACTTTGCATGGGAAATTTTGTAGACGTCCGCTACGTATTTATGCTTAGAAACAAAATAATACTAACCTTATATTTTATCTCATTTTGCCTAGTTGGACTTAACAATGTGCTTATCTAGTTTCAATTTTCTAGCCGAATTCTAAACCGGCTTTGAACAAGGCTGGCCACATATATACGATCACATATTTTATCCATTAATGGATACGATAAGCGATAACTTTTATGTATTCGTGAAAGCCCAAAAGAAAATGTAAGTCTATAAAAATCAATTCAAATGTAGCAAATTAGATAAAACCATGAGCATATATAAATGAAAGGAAAGTTGAATTTTTACTTCGCCAAAGGCTCTTCAAAACGCTTTGTTCTATTCATTACATCCAAACGCTCCAATTGCTTATATACACAACATCAGTGGGCCAAGAGCTGTTGCCAGAGCAATTTGACGTTTATTTAATTAGTTCTCTGACAAAACTTTCGTTTAACGCTGACTTAACTCTACAGTGGTCAGAGTCTTATATAGTAAGTAAATATGCTGGCTTAAGCAAACTAAGTCATTACTAAAATTACATTGTGTGAAAATATGTGAAAATGTATACTTAACATAATCGATTTGTGAGAATATATAAAAATGCATAAAATTAATAAACAAGTAAAATGCGATGAATCGATAATGCTACACCTTTCCTCTTGGAAAGAATGATCTTTAACAATAAGTGATCGTTCTGGGTTTATTAATTATCGATATTATCATTATTTTTTTTTATATGTTTTGTGTAGGGTTCTTATAAATTCTTTTATGTAAAAAAAATTTTTTTTTGTTTGTTTACGTCTTACACTTAATTTTTCTCCTTAGCTTATTTATGTAGCTTCCCTATATTTTAATGTTGTTCTTATTCTTAGTTTCTACGACCTTATACGGGTCTAAATACTTATTTTGTAATTTATGCCCTACTACTTTTTTTAATAATACTAAAGCACCTATTTCTAGTGGGATTGTTCGTTTTTTTGTAGTAATTTTTTTTTTTTTTCTCTTTTTCCTTATCTAATAGTATCCTAGCGCGCGCGTATGCTACATCTAATCTATATTTAGTCTCTTTGGCGCAATCGTTTATATTGTATAGAGGCTCAATATTTTTGCTGGGATTGCGCTGGTGGCCTTACAAACACTAGTTCGTAGGAACAATATTTATGTGTTGTGGAAGGTGTTGTGTTGAAACAATATTGGAAATATTTTATTCAAATATCCCAAACATTCTAAGTGTCCGATTATGATAGGCTGTTGATGTTATTTTAACAATTTTGAGGTATTCACGTAGATCATAGATCGTTCATTAGGGCATTCTTGTACTCGGTTTCTCGGTCCGTTATGAGTGTTTTCACGGGTCCGTAGTTTAGAATGAAGTTTTCAAAGATTTCTTTTGCTACGGCCGGCATTGTTACCAGATATTTGGTAAGGTTGCAGACAAGTGTTGTCGCGTATTCGTTGCCTTTTTTCGCCCTTGATAATGGGCCGGTGGTGTCAATTACAACTGTGCCAAAAGCATTTGCTGGTATTGGTGTTATGATCATAGGAGTTTTGGTATCTGTTGTGATTTTAGCCTTTTGGCATAGTGAACATCCTTTTACATGCTTAGCTATTATTTTTGTCATATGTGGCCAATAATAGTATCTTCGTATTTTTGACAAGGTACATGTAATTCCTGTGTGACCGCCTTCCATAGAGTCATTGTGATATTTTTCTAGAATATTTTTGATTTCGGACTCATTTTTTTTGTCTTTGATTGTCATCATAGAGTAGCGCTACTCTTATATATTTTAATGTGTTGTTGCCTATCCCTTTGAATTGATTTTGCGATACAGATTCGAAAATCTTCTCGCTTGGTGACGGTTTGAATTTTGACATTCTTAATATACCGGCTTTTGTTTCAAGCCTTTGGAAAAACTGGCCTAAGTCTAGTTATTCATTGGTATACATGTCGTTTATTTTGAATTTGGCATTTATTTTTCTCCCATGTTTCATGGAACATTTGTCGGAGTCATATTTTATTCGTTTCTTTATTTTATTGTTAATGACTTCATAGACTTTGGGGTCCATATTTTTATTGTACGGTACTTCGTTGTTCTTCTGCGCAGTTATTCTTCTGCCGTGTTGCCGGTCTTTTCATTTCCCTGTGTATGTTATTGTGTATTTCTTTGAGGTCCTTAATTGTTCTGCGAAATAGGGCGTCCGCTATATGATTGTCTCTCCCCTTGAGATATTCTACCGTAAAGTCATATTCCTCCAAACGTAGTCGTAAACGCTTGAGTTTTGTAGGGTATAAAATGCTTGATTGCTCAATGTATTGCGATTAGCTCTTGTTCGGTAATGGATTTGTTTGTTTCCCCTTTTGTGAATGTTCTTGATGAATAGGAAACACTGCGTACTGCGTTATACCGCTGTGTGAGTACAGTTGGTTTTAGTTGGTTGGTTTTATTAACTCATTCTTTAGGTGCTCAAATCCCTGATTACATGTTGGTGTCCATTCTTTCCGCAAAGTTTAGTTAAATGGCACGAGTATTTTTAAAAATTTTTTATAAAACGTCTATAGTAGTTGCAAAATGCAACGAAACGTCTTACTCTGTCTGCATCTTTTGGGAGTGGGTTATTTTTGATGATGTCATATTTGTTATCATCGGGAAGTATTCCCTTGTCAGTGCATTTATGTCCTAAGAAGGTTACTTCGTGCATGAAGAAAAAACATTTCTCTGGATTTAGTTTTAAATTGTATTGCCTGCATAGTTGGAACACATCTCTTAAATTTTGGAGCATATGTTGCTCGGAACATATATTACTACTATATTATCCATGTAGAGAAATGTTTGCGATGGGTTTAGGCCGGAGAAAGCAAGAGTTATCATGCGTTGGAATGAGATTGGTGCTGTTTTTATGCCGCATGGGAGTCGCGAGTAGCGGTATGAGCCACAGCTTGTTGAGAAGAAGGTTATATTTCGCGATTTCTCTTCGAGTTCGATTTGATGAAATCCAGACATTAAGTCGAGACATGAAAAGTATTTAGCTCTTCCTAATTGGTCAAGTATATTTTCAATTCTTGGAACATCAACAATTTCTTGTTGACTTGGCGATCATCCACTACTAAATGCCATCTTTTTTCGTTAAGGTTTGGTGGAGATTTTTTTGGTACTAATAGAAGTGGGCTATTATATACGGATATGGACGGTTCAACGATCTTATCTTTTTCTGATTTTTGTGATTTCGGAATTCGATAGTTTTTAATGTATATGGTTGTTTTAGCATTCAGTCTAAATTTTTGGTTATAGAAGTTGTTTGCAGTTATTGGTTCGGTTTCAATACCGAAGAGATCGCCGAATTCTGTTAGCAGTTGTTTGAATATTGTAGGGAATTTTAATTTGTTTAATAATAGCTTTTTTTCTTGCTCCGTTCTGTGAGCTGTGTATTGTTAAGATTTCAGAGTCATTTAGGTACTCAAATTTAATATCGCTATTACTCATCGCTACATCATCCATGCTTGTATTAACAATTCTGATAAAGGCGTTTTTGCTTTCTACAATATTGCTGGCCACTAGCATTCCCGGGTGGAGTGTTTGATTTGGTATTAGAACTGATCTTTCTTTGTTTAGTATTAGCCGAATGACTTCGGCTCTTGCTGGTAATAGGAGTGTGTCTGTTTTGATAATAGGTGTTAATGAAATTTGTATTTCTGTGTGAAAGTTTTTGGGCCGTATGGTGAAGGTGTCTTTTGTGTTTTGGAAACTCAAAATGCAATTATATTTTTTTACGAAATCCATATCGAGAATTCCATCACACTGTACGGGAATATCCGGGGATGCTATGTGGAATTTGTATGGGACAAGGAAGTTAATCATTTTCAGATCCAAGTGAATGGTTCCGAGTGATTTAGTAGGGTTAGTGGATGGTTTGTTTCTGACGACCTTGACTTCTATAAAGTTATTTAGACTGAGGTTAAAATGATATATCTTTTTTATTCGCTGAAGGGGATTTGGTTGTTTTCCGACTGGGTTGTTCTTACGTTTTGGTTATTTCTTGCTTCTGCGTGATTGTAATTATTTCGACTACCGTTGTTGTTATCATTATTGTAACGGCGGTTGTTGCTATATTCCCTTCATTGGTAGATCTTACTGTAACTATAAACTCCTCTATTACGTCCTCGGCAAATGGCGGGAAAGTTGCTTTATTTTTATAATAAAAAACTGTGTTAGCGTTGCTGGTTGTTTCCGTGCAACTATTTACGAACTTTGTTATTGCCTCGTTCATATCGTTGCAAGTTCCTGCCTCCATGATAATTTTGACTTTATCTATGGAGAAGCTTCGTGTCATTGCTTTAATGGCTTGCTGGGTGCTACATTTGGTAGCAAGCGCATTTGTCAGTCCATCTGCAATGTATGCTCCTTCCAGAGATTTAGTTAGGTCCTCTATCTCTTTTGTGCATTGGTTCGCTGTTTTATTTCATTGTTGTCGTTAAAACCTCTACTGATTTCCCTTGTATTTTATTTTTTAATAGAATTGTTTATTTGTGTCAGTGTGTTTTCCTCACTTATTAGATTTCTTGCGGCACCTTTTGGTTTAGTTTTTACTAGTGTGATTGCCCCTGCTTCATGAGTTTCTTTGATAGAATCTATTAGTTCTAATGCATCTAAGAAGCTCTGTAAGTTTGCAATTTTGCCATCGAAATCAAGGGCTGTTTGGAGAAACTCCACTAATGTTTGTGACATGTTGTTAGTGGAAGTTTTTGTTGAATTTTGGGAATCACTCAAGTGTATGTCCATCCTTCTTCTATTTGTGGCGGCTAATGTCCTTCCTCGTAATTCCTGGGAGTACTTGTCCGCTGTGGTTTTGTGCGTTGACGTGAGTCGCTCGTAGTTTACAGTTAATATTATCTGGACTTCTTCAAGACATTCTACGAGGATTTTTACGTTTTCGGTTATTGTGTCTGTGCTTGTGGGCCTGTCGATATTAAGACATTTACAGTATTTATCGCAACGCTCCTTAATGCTTTTACATTGCTGTACTATCGCTTGCCAGTCCATGCATGTTATTTAGTCTAATTTATTGACTAAAGAATGCTGCGCCTGCTCGAATTGTTGTCTGTACTTTCTTTTTGGGATTACTTCTCGGTAATCTACTGCATCGACATCGTCTCCTGAGGAGAGAGTGTGGACTTGTTCGTAATGTATCGGCGTGAAAGATGATTGCCCCTTGTCGGGTTCTGAGATATTGGTTTCAGGGGTCATGTGGCTTAGTGCAAGTTTATTTAGGGAGATTGTATTAAACGTTTAGTGTTAGTTGGCCTGCTTTGTGTAGTTCTTCTTTAAGCGTTTTCTGTGTAACAGGTATAGGGTTATTAAATGGTAAGTAACGATTAAAATTATGGAGAGGATCAGTAAATATTTTATTAATTCCAATAACATTGGCGTTAGGGCCATTAAGTTTGGTTTGTGTACCCTCCATTGATGTAAGAGAGAAAAACAAAATTTTGGATAAAGTTGGGTAGAGTTTTCTTATTATGGTTTATTTAACAGTATGGTTCTCTGACATAACTTTGACTTAACTCTGACTCTACAGTAACTGTACAATGGTCAGTGTCTTATATAGTAAATCAATATGCTAGCTTAAGCAAACTAAGTCATTACTAAAATTACATTGTGTGAAAATATATGAAAATATGTGAAAATGTATTCCAAATTATATCGTGTGAAAATGTACACACTTAACATCATCGATGTGTGAGAATATATAAAAGTGTATACTTACCATAAACTTAGTAAACAGGTAGAATGCGACGAGTCGATATGTGAGAATATATAAAATTGTATACTTAGCATAATATTAGTAAATGGGTAGAATGCGATATGTGAGAATATATAAAGGTGTATGCTTAGCATAAAATTAATAACCAGGTAAAATGTGATTAGTCGATAATGCTACAGTGTAATCAATGCAGGTTTTTACCTCATCTTCGCTGTTTATATTGTGCAATTGCAATTCAAATTGATCAGCCGCCATTATGCACATAACAATCAGGGAACGTTTGATTCTTTTAAAATGTTCATTGCAATGAAATGTATAAGCGCTCAGTTAGTGATAAAGCCAAGCAAAAGTTTTTTCATCGGCTTCTAACTGATCAGCAAATATATTACAAGTAATACCAATAGCTGATAATCAGCAATACAGTCAGAAGCAATTTTTCCAAAAAATTTTGCATAAAATCACGTGCAGCATTCTGACAATATACAAACGAAATATGTTGAATTTATTGTCAGTGCATATTTAAAATTATCTACCTCCACTGTCACTCCACTTTAAAAATTCTAAAAAACTCATAAATCCTTCTTTTATTAATTTTGTATTGATTACAAATGAACAAAACAATTTTAGATCCAATCTGACAACCGTTATTTAAAACAAAGTTGTTAACGACGGTATCGTCATATCAAAGATATGATAAAATTTATTTTGATACCATTTTCAATAATTCGATTATAAAAATGATTTCAAGTTATGCATGCGACCACATCCCCACCACAGGTATGTGCTATGAGCGGTACGGAAAATCGACCCCCTCAAACTTTTTCAGCCCTTGCCGAACGCTTTGCAAAGTTTTTCTTAACTTATAAACAGTTACTGCCCTGTTTAGTTCCGAGCTAAGCCTATACGCCACTTCCTTGCATTGTCCGTTAGTCGACGCCGCCCGAGGACACCACAACAATTTGGGGCATTCCCGGAGTAGCCTACTTAAGGCTTCATACGTCGCTTTCCTATTCCCCATAGTACAGCTAATGAAATAATGGAAACAAAGAATTTTTGAAAAATCGCAATAACGCATAATTTTTTGCTAACAACAACATCGTCCACAACGCGAATCTACATGAATACACTAAGCAAACGCCGGAACAACTTCCCATGAGAGAAACCAATCTCCCAAACCTAACTAATATATGTATATATATGTATACACATATGTAAATCGCGATGACTTAAGCGAGTCTAAAAGTGAGGTTACGTTCGTTTTGTTAAGCGGTCCTGTAATACCCCAAAGGAAGCTTTAGAGATCGTATAAGGTTCTTGATCAGTACCAAATTCCCTATCGATCTAAGCATGTCAGCCTACGCAATGCCTCTACTAAACAATCTCTCGATCACAAAAATTATATTGTGTTCAAGTTTGCCAAATGATTGGAAGTTTTTGAAGGGAAGATAGCCTCACGATACAAGATAAGCTGAGAAAATCTTTCGGCTGAAAAGTAAAAAAAAAAGAAGACCCTGCTCGTTATTTATAAGACAACAATTTTCGCGCATATTCTGTGGATTACTCTATAAATCATGTAAAAAATGGGAAAAAGCAGCCAGGCCCTTGCAGTATTATGGATTATAGAAGTTTTATTTTTTTGTTTTTCCCTTTTTATGCCCATCACTGTAAGATGGGAGTATACTCATTTCGCTTTTTTCATAATGTATATAACACCCAAAAGTAAGCTTCAGATATAGTAGAAAGTATATACATAAATAATTCTTTAGAACATATGGTCGAAACTGATGGAAGATGAACGTTTTAAAGTCATACCTGCAGAAAAATTGCAAAGCGGAGAAAGAAATCGTAATCCTCACTAGATGAGAATTCTCCAAGTGAAGTTAAAAAGCCCAAAAGCATCGATAAACGTTTTCAACTTTCTTCGAGCAAAAATGATAATGCAATGATGACATCAGTTAAACTTAAAAATAGCAAATAAATAGAAACTTCCTAAAGATGAAAATTTAAATAAAAATTTTTATTTTATTATCAAAAGTAGAGTTCAATTGTTTTTGAAGTGCTTTAATATTTAAACGAACAGATATCATCGTCTTACATTGAAACGAATATCCTTACTAGTGAAAATTGTGAACAGAGTTTTCGAATGTCGAGGTGATGTCCCCTATACAGGGTAATGAAGTTAGGTTTTTCTGACAGGTTTTAGCGTCCTTTAAGATATATCAAAAATCTGTAGTCTAAAAATAGTTAGAACACGATTTTAACATTGCATTCTTTCAGTATTTGTAACGTACTTTTGCATGAGATTTACTAGCAATAACTAAGCATTTTTGGTTTTGCGTTCCTAATTGGCGACTTAGTATGTTTTATATGTGCACGTTCGCTAAGATTACTTAATTTTAACACTTATTTTAATTTATTGTCATTCATTTCGCAATAAATTGTAATCCAGCAAAGACATTTTTACCGAAGACACGAACCATAAAAATGTGGTTGCTCAAGAGTGAAGACAGTCCACATTTTTGTCTTTGCTAAAATGAGGGCTAGCTACAGTGGGCTAACTTCACTTCAGTAAAATTTTTACTTATTTCTCTTGTTCTTCTCGTCTTTATTATCATTTTAATAATTTTTTTTTGAATTTATTGTAATTAAAATTATAATTTTGTTCTGTCTTTTATAGTGTCGATAATTTTTTTCTTATTGTTTATCTTCGTTGTGGTTGTAATCGTAACTTACTGTGCAAAGTAACTCCCAATTATTAATTATACTTTCAGTTTCAATAATCTTAAGAGAGTAAATGATTTTTTTTTTTGTGTTTATTATTAAGAATATACCCTGCATCATAAAAAAGAAAAGCAAGTCATGCTTGAGAAGATGGTATATTTCAATAGTGGGAGTTTATTGAAAGTGGGAGTTTACCGAAATTTCGATGGTTGTTCCTCGTTTATTGCTCTTTTCCTTTTTCTGTTGCTAATCCTTATACCTTTAAATATATTATTAAATACTTCATTAAATATAAACCCATTGCATATCTTAAGGACCATTGAAGCACTTTTACGTTAGTGTAGGCATTATGAAAATGCGATCATAACAAGGTAGTATTTGCATAAATTTGGTGCCTTTAAAGAATAAGCATATAAATTTGGTGCCTTTAGAGAAAATGGCGTATAAGTTCTCAGTAATTTGTAAAAATGCCAACCATGTGAGAATAAACATGAGCGTATATGTTTGTTTACATTTTTCAATAATTTTGCATTTATTTGCATGATGTGCCGTCATAGGCGCGTTGCCAATTGTTTTCAATGGTTGGCTCCCCTGTAGGCCTACACCATTCTATACATAATTTGAAACTATAATAATGCAATAATAAATAAAGCCCCGCTTATTAATATAATATAATATAAATATATAGTATATAATATACGCATACATAATATAAGATAAATAAATAAATATGTGACGGTATGCTGCTTGACAGTGGGTTGAGCGGTGTGTTGACATCTGCAAAGGTAAATTCATGTAATTACTAAATTTTATATATAAAGATGATCAAAAGCTTACCATTTGGCCTACGGAAGTATCGCATTCCGCTGAATCGATATTGCAGTCGTTTTTTTTTTTAATCTAAAATGAAATAAAAGCAAATGAATAATTTATACATAATAATAAGAGAGGATAAACGCAAACTTACCTTTGGCATGCAGCATCTATGTGAGTCGATGAGCGGGAAGTTGGACTTAATCTTTTTTTTATCGAAAATAGAAGAAATAAATAAGTAATATATAAATATAAATATGTAATAATATATTTACCTTCACTTTATCGATTTAATATACGATTATCTTTATTGGCATTGTTAGCGGACTTTTTCTATTCTGAAATAGAAAACAAAAAGGAAGTAATTTGTTAGTTAATTTTATAAAAAATTTTAATTACCTTTACTTTGCTTAGTTTTCTGCCTGAGTTTCCGCTTTAGGGCATCCAATTCGGCTTTAAGGCGCCGATTCTCCTCCTTCAGCACTGCTTCCGCTGATGTCGATGGTCCTTCGTCGTATATACCATTATCATGCTCCAGCGGGGCTTACGGCATTATATGGCGTCTGCTCTGGCGTTTCTGTCTCTGCATCTTGCAGTTCTTTTTTTCTTTTTCCTTGTAAAATCAGTTTCTTTATCTATGGTAAAAAGCCTCTGTCTACTACGTCCGTCTCGTCAAACCCTAGGAATTCGTCGTCACTAATCTCAATCCGTATGTTTCCGTCTTTTAGTAGCTGGTCGGTCATTCCGTTTACTGCTTGCGTCAATCCCAATTTATTGGCGTACCATATTTGTACGCACATTGACGTGCGACCTCTTCTGCCTATCTAATCGTCTTAAGGAAAATCTAACTGTGCGCAATTGCTCGCTTACTATATTGTTTGTCGTGGTGAGTAGGTCAGTTAACTCCATCAACTTTACCCTACATACTCTACGTCCGTCAATAGCCCACAACTGGGTATCTGTACAAAAGCCTGCTGATATTATACAGATTGTCAATTTATGTGTCAATATATTCAGCGACATGATCAATTAGAACATATTGGAAATTGTGTAAGCGCGTATTGGAATTAGAACACTTTGTTAGAGACCAGATTATCCACACAATTCAACGAAAAATCTTTGTTTTCTTAATTTGGATTATTTTGCAAAAAGGAAAAAGTGAGAAAAGATTAATCAGCTAATAATCGGATCAACCCATGGCCTATATTTAAGTTGCAATAATTTTTTTGTCTTTACCTCCGTTCTTATATGTTTTCATTCGAATTGTCGATTCAGGCAGCCGCGCTAAATGAGATGGACATTGCAATAAGCGTCTTTTGGATAATATAATATAATATGAGATCCCCGTTATTACAAATTACGATACGCACGAGAGTCCATGTTTGGGTACTATTATAAGAACGGAACCTCCATTTCAATAACCTGTAACTTTTTGTTATTGAAACTCGTGTTAGTCGAAAAACATAATGTGTATTGATAAAAATGCGGACTGTAAAACGTTAGAAGTAATGTCTGGCTAGGGTAATGAGGGGGATGGAAACACTGGATGACAATTTCATCGTGTCGCAAACAGGATACCAACAGTTACTTTTCACATTAAACAATTGCACTAAGCCCACAGAGTCTTCGAATACCGGAGAGCCACAGTCGCTAAATCCCTGCCGTACCAATTGCCGATCAGGCGTTAAAGCAAAAGTAATATTTTTGCACTTTAAACTTAGCGTGCAATAACATAGCCGTTATGTTTCGTTGTTTTTGGCTGGCTGGAGCAGCATGGTAGCTCAACATAATGCGATTTTCAAAACCTGAGAGATATATCGCAGAACCAGGTATAGGAATTATTTCCCTTTGCATGCTTGTCCCTACAGCTATCAATTTTGAAGTAGCCACTACAGCTACCACATCTTCTTCAGACAGCTGCATACTCCACTCCTTATTACCAGAAGCAGCCAAAGCAATTACTACTAGTTTTGCTGAATCCTCAACAGCTAAAACTAAAGCCGTACAACTTAAGCTCGCCATATTATGATTGTTATAATTAAGTATATGCAATGAATGATGAACACTGGCGTCATGAAATTTTACGTCGATAGCACCATTGGCGCCATCGGCACAAGAAGTTACAATACCCACGCCATTCCATACCAAATAACGATCTTCCAAATGAATGGAGGTATAATTGGGCTGAAAAGCGGTTTGTAGCTTAAAACCATTCGACACAGCGGGCGCATTTTTACTTTTACAAAGACTTAAAGACTCGTTGCGAGACACGGAATCCTTAGTATCTTCGTCTGCAGGTAAGTCTTCGCCATTGTAGGTTTTAATTTGATTTTTTAACTTTTCTATAGATTTCCAGTTGTCATCATCATCGTCGTTAGCTGTTTTAATTTTTGCTAGACGTTCAACGGCATCGTTTGTATCTCCTGTAAATTCTATTTCATCAAAATCATTATTAAATAATATACAATTGTACAGTATAAACATGCGACTGTACCGTATAATGGTCGGTAGATGCCAAAAGCTTGTCCCCTCTCTGAGGTAAACACACTACAAATTCACCCAACCAATTAGAAATAGGATCATCGTCATCAATTCGTAGTGTCTTCGTCACTTGGTGGTTATTTACAAAAAAAAAAAAAAAAGCTAACGGTAAATAATATAATTTTGTAAAAAAGTGCAAAATCAAAAATTTCTTTAAAAAAAATTGGAAAAAGCAGAAAAATAAAAAAATTTACATTGTTTGGTAAAAAAATTTAAAAAAACTAAACTTTACGTATATATATTTATTTTTGCAAGCAAAATCATGGAACTTAACAAAACTCCGCTTCTATGAATAGTGGTATCAAGGTTGTGCGATCTCCAATAACGTCGTTCATTTTTTTTTTTATTATTATGAATATATGTGCATGCGCTCTTTATTTAACGAAATTAATTTGTTGTATTACCGAAAACGGTTCACTTTACATATATATATATATATATTATATTTAAATTATAAGAAAACTATATAAAGTGAATAATTTTATAGTTTACAGGAAGTTTACAGAAAGTGCTTCTATATTTCTGAGCTTAAACAGCGTAAGAAAAGATTTTCTATGAATGAAGGTTCCGAATCATAACTATGCTTAACCCTGCGGGATGTTAGGGTAGCCATAAAATCATAGCACGGTGTTGTGAATAATGCCATACAAAAGTAAACGTCGTTGTGCGTACAATCATCAAACAATATTTCTGTAGATTTTAAAAGAAATTGTGAACCTTCTCCATGATATCCTTCTCAAAAAAGTAATAGCAATAGTTTGTTTGTATATTCTCTGGCCATGTGTATGTTGGCTTTTTTATTTTTCAATTTTAAATCGAGACCGTCTAAACACACTTTGATTATTATTTATTGGCCTTTACTGGTATTCTGGAATAATTAGAAAATAGAGTTTCTGGTTTTTTATCTTTTACATGGTCTTAGTATGTCGTATAAATAGACCTGATTAAAAACCTTTGAAATAACACCACATAGCAAATGACCAAATTAGGAATCAAAACCGAGTTAGTGATCTGGTATAAATAGCTAACAGTTAAATTGGAAATAGAAACTAATGGGCTGATTGAAAGATGAAGGATTGGATCCATTAGAACTTGTAATTGGTTGAATGAAGTTGAGTGGGTTTGAGTGGCATTCAGCGTTAATTAACTTGGCTTTGTGACTTTGCACCTCCGGCATCTATCGTATCATGATTTCAACTCACTGTTGAAAATT
>NW_023998563.1:0-25631 GCF_014805625.2 Glossina fuscipes
AGTAAGTAAACACACCTCGTGGTGATAGCTCTAAATATCAACGCATTGGTGTGGCAGCCAACTACTACTTATGGAGCTATTCTCCTGCTGTACTGGTTTCGTCTATAATGATGTCTTTTCCAAATCTATGAACATATTCGGTTCTACCTGGAGCATTGAATTCAATATATTCACTGTTCTCGAAAATCCACAACTTCAGTTAAATCCACAGTACCACGTTTTGATGTTGAACTCTGCTCAATTTTAAAGTGTTTAATACTATAAGCTATAAAAGCTTCAACATTGGTTCTAATAGTGAACTGTTACGCATTCGTACATTGAAATTTTTAATGAGAGTAAATCGAGCGTATGCGTCATTTTCAATGCCTTTAAAAGTTTTTCTATTGTTTATCTATTATATTTTTAATGTAAATATTATTATTATTATTAGAGGATAAATTCTAAGACTAAAGTCTTACAGCACTAGGATTCTAAGGCATTCGGCTTTATTAAAAACTCTACCGCACTTGAGATTTGAACTCACGACCATTGAGTTGCTAGTCGAAACTCTTGCCCACTCAGCCACTCAAGCGGTTGATAGAAATAATAAATCACATTTGTGTGTAAATAAATGGAAAGCATATAAATGAACATATATTGGTACAGGTGTTGTGGCCATCCGAAACTGCAATTCCTCACGCGTGTGCCGATAACGTCTTTGACGCTACAAAATTTTCCCTTGTTTGTTTCTTCTGCTTTAAGCTTTTAATTTTAAATTATTGTCACGAATTTAAGTGCAAAAACATACATTTAGGGTTGAGAATCCGCGACCTTATTAGTTGTATACAGCCGTGGCCGTATACGAAAGATAATAATTAAATATTGCTACACATTTACGACAAACGTTTGCATTTTCACTATTTAAAGAAGTCTTCGGGAATATATATATACGTTGCACGTTCACGACTTTTATTTATTATGACCATTTTTTAAACACTGAGCATTTAGAGTTATATTTAGTGAGAAACCTTCTCTTCCAGGTCTTGCAAGAGAACGGCTTAAATTGCTATGCGTTGACTGATCCAAATGAAAGCGTTTGTTTGAGATGCTTTTGTAAATTGTCTTTACGCCATATTTCTTTCAGTATAAATAGCATCCGAAATTTCTAAAGCGTTCATTTTTTGTTTTATTACAACTTTCAGGGAATATGGATATATATGTATGAATATGGACCCATGTATAGTGGTCATGTGAATCTTTAAACAAGGTTTCGATTAGTTTCACAGCGTAAGTTTTCCTCATCAATCTTATGGCCAGTTTAAGTTTTAGAATTCTTGCAGATTTTATCGCCCGTACAGCCAAGTCCTGTTGAAATATTGCCTTATTATCTTTAATTTTTTCATAGACATTACATGTGGTGTATAGTTAAAAAGACAGACAACGAATTGCAGGAATAGGAGTAGAAACTAGTGTAACGAGAGAAATGGCATCATTGTCGACGCAGTGCTTGATAATCATGCGCCAACGAGGATCCAAAACGAGTAGGTCGGCGTTGCCGTATACTACAAGCAGATAACGAGGTCGAGTTATGGCGAGGTTAGTTAGTTTCCTGTTTTGGATGAAACCTAATCCATGACGCAAATCGCTAGGTATATGCTCCTTGCTTGATCTCACTGTTGAGATTAATATTATGTCGCGTTCCTAAAAAAGACCAAGCGAAAGCAACGTTAGTATTAATTCAATTAATTCAATTTAGTGTAAATTCAGTTATACCTCTCCTTGGAATTCCTCCACGGTACCTATATTAGGTGCTGTTACGGTGGCATCATCGAAAAGTTTGGGTAAATGTTCCACTTGCCCTATGAATGGAGTTATGATGCCAATTGATTTCGGTCTAATGTTCTTACCGTACAATTTACTTGTCATCAGAAAAACCTTGAAAAAAAAATAAATGTTATAAAATACTGTGCTTTTAAACTAAAGACAACTTACCATCTTCGCTTCGTAAGGATTATACCACGACGGCGAATCGTTTTTCTGCATATTTTGACCGCGTAATCCGTGGAAGAATATGCCATGTGCGTTGCGCCGATATTGCGGCAAAATATCGTCAAGTTGGGTCAGCATTTCAGCTTCCCTAGAATTCCCTTCGCTTATCATTGTTAGCAACAGTTCATTAGAAAGATTCAATATACCGGCAACGTCCGGTAATTGCAAAGTAATCTTATTACCAGACGAGGGTCAAAACCGTACGTAAGGGGAAAACTATCAACTAAAGTATGGAGCACATGAAGGAATTCTCTTCAAAAATGATGTCGATAAACCGTGTTCACTAGCATATTCGTTTATAATGACGGCTTGACGATTGGGATCTCCAGCAAGGCTTACCTGGCCACGCTCGTTTGATACTTGAGCGACAGCGATCATAATATCACTTTCTGCGCATTGGCCGGCCTCATCAATTAGCACATTTGTGAAATGATTTGGTGGAAATCCCATTTGTAAAAGATTTCCTAGGGTAGCGCAATTACCAACTCGATGGCGCCCTAAAAACTTTGTATCGTTTGTGTCAGATCCTTCTCCGAATTTTGATCAAATATTGTTTGCATAGTTTCTTTGAGTTGTTGCAAACAACTCCTACATACAAACCATTTCTGATTTAAGCCCGACTTCATTTTTAAAAGTTAATTGTTAGGAGAGAAAATGCTTTTTATATTCGGATTTTCAAACTTTTTGCACAAATTATTAAAAACATCTAGTTAAAATGACGCCTCTCGCGTTTTATTTTTCTTAAGAGCTGCCAAAACCATACAATTTCTTTGTTAGTATAAACAATAGTAGATGAAAGTCGATTTGATTACGGAAATTAAGAGTTAAATTCGAGGGAAAATACCATGTACAGTAAATACCGTAAAAGATTACATTTTCAGTTTTGTAGTTTAAAAAAAAAATGCTTCTCACATTTATTTATTTATTTTATTCATTTAATTGACATTTATTCCAAGTAATTTAAAGAGAAAAGAAAAAAATATGACATGTAAAGACACAAGTATTTAAAACCGCACAGCGAAAGTGAAGATTGTGCAAACATGAACAAAACCACTTTCTTTAATTCTAAGCATCTTTATACCTTTCCTACTAATTAACAGCAGGTCGATTCTGAGAATTAGAATCGCGTAATGCTTTTGTCGGAGCAAAACAAAACATACGCACATCTACACTCTTACAAGAAGCAACTATCGGAGCCTGCATTGTCTTCATGTCGCCGCTTCGTGACTATATTCTAAACTTCAAGTGTTTAATAATCCTCGATTTAATGGTAGAAGCAAATGCATCAAAGGCGAGCAAGTTGTAGGATCTGTGATATGTTGCTTTCGCAATCTTACGAACTGATGGTTGTTATTATTATTATTATTATTACCTAGTCTGTTCTGCAGTAATTTATATTAAGTATTTGAAAATGCCTAGACAGTTGTTATGGAAAATTTACGTACATTTTAGATATCAAGTACTCGTTATCACATATGTCATTCAGAAGCTTAGTAACGTAACTCTTTTAAAAAGTGGGCAACTTTACCAACGCTAAAAGCTTTTTTCATTGCACAGAAACATCACTTTATTATTAGACATTACGAAATAAACAGGGAAATATTGTTTTTTGCTGCCAAGAAAATATACTCTGTCATAAAAAAACGGAAAATGTGTATCGTTATTAAACTTAATATCTTTTAAGGCACATTTATCGTTAAATTCTACTCTTCCTCTATTTCTTGCTCACGGGCAGCTTCTTTGAAAACATCAGGTAGTTCTCCTTCATCGGATTTCTCAATAATCCGATAACGTTCAGCCGCAGTTAAGCATTGAGCCGCTACTTCTCGTGCTTTGGAGCGAGTATCATCAGGCAACTGGGCAAGACCATTTAGGAGCTCCATAATATCAGTATCGAATATTTTACGAGCAATATCTTCGCCAGCGTTAATCATATTCAGTATGACAACCACGCCGCGGTGCTGCACTTCAGGGCTGGGATTAGCAATGAGTATATGTAAAATCTCTAACCATGACTTGATTTCCAAAATTTTTGCGCAACATTTTTTCGAGACTGAAGTTAACATTGCTAAAGCGCCGGAGCAAGCTTTCGCTGTTTCTTCGTCCTCATCTTCGCAAAGCAAAGCCATGAATTTCACACGATCATTTTCTCCCTCAAACTTTTTTACTACGTCGTCGGACATTATCATATTACATATACATTGAGCTGCCGCTCGTGTTAACATGAGATGGTTTTCCATGAGGTAGTATTCGATTTTCGAAATTCCCTGTTCCTCGATAATGCGTTGCCTGACGTTTTCGTTCATGGCCGCCAAATTAGTTAAGGCCATAAGAGATTCGAAATTTTCCAATGCACTACAATCTTGGGCTAACAAGTTTAATAACGGCCTAATAACATCCAAGCTGCGTTGACCGGCAAATGCTACTTCCGGATTTATAGTGATCCCTATGCGAGCCAAAGCCTGGCAAGCGTGCCGCTTACCCTTTTCTGTACCTTCCAAAGCTAACCTAAGCAAAGTCTTCACACCGCCCTCTTGCACTACTTTGCCTCTTAACTCTTGCAAACCGCATACAGCATTCAAAACACGTGCTATCAGCTCCTTAGAGTTGTCGCTTTCAGTCTTTGCTAGTGCACACAACGCCGTAGTAATGCCTTCATTGGCCAATACTATGATGCGTTTTTGAACAAAGTCTGTGTCGTCAAGCTCATGCTCTTCGGGTATATGCTGTTTAGCAAATTTAGCCAATTCCAACATCTCCGGTAAAATTTCTTGTTTTTCATAAGCATTACATATGTTGACAATTGTGGTAACTACACCGTATAAACAAGATTGATCACCAGAACGAGCTAAATCTACTAGAGCGTGTATAGCAGGTTTATCGTCGATGAGCTTTTCTTTTACTTCAGCATCCAAAGTCAAGTAAGCTAAACCATCGGCTGCCCAGCGCCTTATATCCTTATCTTTTCCCGGTTTTATCAAAAATCGACGGCAAGCTTCAGCCAATTTTAATGTAGCTCCATCAGCAAAGGGGCGTATAGCAGCATCTTGTCCACCGTAACTTCCCAATTTACATAAACCAACCAATGCTCGCACACGTATGCCATCATCTTTAGAGTGATAAAGTTTTTTAAGAATTTCTACGCCACCCGAACACAAAGCCTTGGCTTTATCCTTTTTAGAAGCAGCCGCTATTATACATTCACAAGCCACCTTTTGTTGTAGAGCATCTTCTGTAGTCGCCATTGCCAAAATCATTTGTAAGATTCCTTAAGTTCACGAAAAATTGGCGAGAATTTCATTTTATGTAAAAAATTGACAACTTATTTCGCTTACCTTCTCTGGCCACAATTTGATTGCCTGCGTCCAAAGGTCCGGTAAGCAAGGAAGTTATGGCTACAATTACTCTTACTTTAGACTCTAAATCTGGCGCTAATAGCTTGTCCTTAACATATTCATCGATTTGCTCTTGGAAGCGTTCTTTGGCTTTATCATAATGCATGTTCTCATAAATACGAGCTAAGCAGACCGAAGCAATCGTTCGAGACGATGACGTTATATCCATAGCACTTTCATATTTATATTCCTCAAGTTCAGAGCAAACATCTAGCAAGCGATAGAGACCTCTAAGCTCTACCAAACGTTCAGCCCATTCTAAAGCGGTGTAATGTATATTACGTGTCAACAGTTCCATAACGGCATCACGAGCAGGTCCCGAGATGGTGCGATCGGTAACAGTGTACAATAAACAGGTAAGCAAAGTATCAATTTCACGGTTATTTTCTTTACAAAGTTCTTTGTTTGGTTTACTGTCTGCCTTATTCTCCATACCAGATAAAGCATTGATAATTGTTTGTAAGCAATATTGAGCTGCTAATACAATCTCTGCTTCTTTGTTGTCCAGAACCCGCATAAACCACGGCACACCCAATTCTGCAAGTACTCCTTTGGTACGGGGAACGGAATGATTACAGAGCTCAGCTACTATGCGGACAAGATTAGAGCCAATCTCTGTATTCTTTTCTATTTTAGTTAAAGAAGCAATTTTGCCGATGCATCCTGCTTTAAATAATAGATCAGCGGAAACTTCTTCTTTAGCCAAAACTAAGAGATTGTTGGCTCCTGATTTGCGCTTTTCTGGAGGTGTCGCGATATCAAATGTCAGCTCCATCATTTGCTGTACCTTAGTAGATGTTTGGGCGTTTTTTGTTGCTCTCTCCTGCACAATTAAATGCAAACGGTGTAATGTAGGTTGCACAGACTTATTGGTCGGATCTGCTTTAAACAAATCCGTGGCGTCCTTATATGCCTCTTCATATTTTTTTAGCGCCTCATATGCCTGAGATCTACGGAACAAAGATTTAGGATCTCCGGGAGCTAATTTCAAGGCTTCGGTGCAGTCGCTAACCACTACTAACCAATTTCCCAATTTTAAATGGGCCGCAGCTCGATTTTTGTAAAATACTGGCAGCTCTTTGTGCTTTTCACCCAGTTTTATAGCGGTTGTATAAAATTTAACAGCGTCCTCCCATTTTCCCTCTTTAAAGGCCTCATTTCCTTTATCTTTATAGCTTAGAGGTTCCGCCCCACTATCATCTGCGAAATCTGTAGTAGTCATTTTTTCGGATATTAGATAATTACACACTTGTAATTAAAATTTTTCTAATTTTTATTAAAATTAAGAAAAGTGTTTCTTAATTATTAGTTATTCAAAACTTGTATGCTTCCTCAATCGAAGGTTCTTGAAAATTCTCACAAAGTATTACGTTACTGTGTTAAATGAAAACGAATTTTCTTTAATTTCCCACGAGTTGAGATACATACCATCTTTTTTTTTTTGAAAATTTTTAAAATCTATTTTTAGAACCAGAATAAGTTTTTATCATATCTTTTGTTTTGCTCAAAATGTTCATATGAATTTGTACAGTACTACCAATATAATTATAGTGCAATTGCTCTAAGGCTGAACACAATGGATCTTCACTTATATTCCCACGTCTGGGGAATATATTTCACAAACTTTACAAATTTGCAAATTCTGTGTAAAACAACAGTATATATAATATATATTTTTCTCTTTTGTTCCTCATTTTGAGCGAGATTTTATTTTGCCAACCTCCTAGGCATTGAAAGGCAGCACGTGATTGGCAGGCATGGAAATTATATTAAAAACGCAAATTAACGCAATGGATGTGTTCACCTATGGTTACCAAATTATTTGAGGAGGAAATATGGGGAATCTATATAGGAATAAGAAAATTAACGCATAACAGTCGGAATCTTTTCCGTTGCTTCGGTGCAATGAATGCCAACTACGAAGCTATGGTTTGTTGCCGCAAATGTGGATCCTTCTTTTTTTGCATTTGTAAAAGTATGTGTTCTTGTTGACGAACAAGAAAATGATTTTTACGGTTTAAGGTTAGGTTTCTATTGCGTTTTTTGGAGTGCGGGGTACAATTTATATTTGTTTAGCTGTGGATGTTGAAAGGTATGGTTCACAAAGCGATCGTGGAATTCAGCCTTTGGACGAAAACTATTTAGCAACACATCAGTTATTCCAATCCAATCCAATAACCGAACACGTTAGCAGGCTCAAAAATAATATTCCTATATTTCTTTGTGGGTGACTTGTTAAGACCATGTCCTGGAGGCCTCAAGAGAACGATCCTTTAGTTCTCGCCTTTCAAGTGCAAGCTAAGTTATTTTGGCTGTTTTGGATTCCAGCCGCACACTAGAGGATCTTCACAAAATTTCTCTACTCGAGTAGAGAAAATGGTGGTGTTTTTCTATTGCGTAATTTCCCTTTATTGCTTATTCCTTAACTCTGAATTTTACTCATTAATTCAAAATTTTTCCCATATCCACAATCTGTTGAAGTATTGTGATACCATCGATCTTGTTCAATAAGATGCAGTCAAACAAAACAATTTGAAAAATAAACTTTAGGCTGAAAACAAACCGTCTTTATTGTTATTTTTTCATGTTTCGAAAAAACAATTTAGTGCATAAATCAGAATCTCAAATCAATTACGGAAGGAAGCATTCAAAAGAATAAAGAATAAAACTAAAATTAGTTAAAGAACTTCTACATCTAAGGGAAATGGACTTTTTGTCCTCGTTTGCTTTTTTTCTTTTTATTTTATTTGTTTTTTTATATATAAAAACATAGGATTTGGTAGCTCGCGAAAAGCCTCGAAAAAGATGAGCAACGTTAATTCTCACTCTTAAAAAAACTGAGGAAGCTTAGTCAAGGTGCGTCGCAGCCTGAATCGGGTAAAGAAACATCAAGTGACAAGCATAGAGAGAAGCCGCGCTACCATGCATTTGTATGAATATATGGAAAGAATATATAAATTGTATAAAACTATTCAGGAGACGTACAAGGGAAGATGAATGCATATTTTTTATACATTTATATATACAAGATTATATATTATATTTCAAGCACTTGTATGAATATATGGAAAGAATTAACAGAAAATTTTTCAAAATAGGGGAAAATCGAATGCCACGCCTATAAAAGTTGTATAAAACTATTGGAGATGTATAACGAATTGAAGAGCAAAGATGAAACGCGCGAAATGTATATGCAAGATATGAAAAAAGCTTTAGATGAATTTGCTACCGTCTTACAGTTTGCCCAAATTGAATTGGACGTTAAAGAGAGAGAATGTATTGACAAAAGTACGTGAAGAATGCGAACAACTTAAATTGGAGAATATTGCTCTAAAATCGAAGGTGGATGATACATCTGTTGCTAATGCAACAGCGACGAATAGTCCACACAAAAAGAAAGAGAATAGCACGGATTTGGAGAAAATTGAAGGATTTTTAAATGAGGGACATGGCTAGGCAAATCAATCTTAAATATAAACGTATGGTTTGAGAATTAAAAGTAAGTGAAAGCATGTCAATAACCACATGTGAACTTCAGATCTTGGGCTCATTGTGAGAATTTTTAAACTCTCTCTCTCTCTCACTTCCTCTCTTTATTCCATCTTTACACAACTCTTTACCAGGTTTTGTGACAAGCTTGCTGGTGCTGTAATCCCTTCTGTATCACTCGATAAGGAACTAGATAATTTTTTCTTATGTGACATATCTCTCTCTCTGAGCTCGACAAAGCCATTAATCTTTCAAAAGACCCGGCTCCGGGCTTAGAAGATATTCGTAACAATCACCTCAAAATCTGGAACACTCAAAGTAGGTTAATCTTACTAAAATAATTTAACAATATTCCAAGTACCGGCTACATACTTTCCTCCAGGTACGACTTCCACTTCTTTACTTTAAAAAAAAAAGAAAAGTTCGCCAGTTAATGTTAATTCCTACAGATGTATTGTCTTAGTTTCCACCCCTAAGAAAAATTTTAGAGAAGATGTTATATTCACGTCTAGAATGGTACCTCGAGTCCAAACATATCCTGAGCAATCTTCAGTCTGGCCTTAAATTCAGAGTTTGCTAAGAATCATATTCTCGTTGCCTGCTTTCTGGACATAACCTCAGCGTTTTATTCCGTCAATCCACACATCTGAAAATCTATCCTTCTTTCTTTGAATCTCCCTACCAAATTCTGTAATTTATTATGTAAACTCTTTCTCTGCAAGAACACGTTAATTAACAATGATGATGTTGTACAAAGGACATTTTTTCAATGTACACTTCAGGGATCTGTATTGAGTCCTCTTTGTTTTAATTTATATATCAACAAAATTTTCAGTTCCCTTCCTCAATTTCTCTCAATTCTAGGCTAAGCTGACAATATTGCCATTTCTAGTTCCAACTCTAATCCAGATTTGTGTAGACGTAATTCGAAATCCGCCCTCCACATTATTTTCTCTTGTCTTGAACCACTTGAACTCACACTTTCAGTCAATAGGACCAAGTGATTCGGCTGTTCAAAAAAAGAGAGCCCCTAGGCTCACGTTAATCATTACATGTATATTTTAAATGGTCATAACTAAATTGTTGATACAACTTGAGGTGCAAATGGATAGTATGACACGCTTCTCAACAATATTATACAAATCGAAAGATTTTATTCTTACTATTTATAAAGCCAAACCCAATTAAAAAGTATTGATACTTAGATCAAAGCATTCATCCGTTGAAATTGAAAAAAATGACACCCGTATACTAGAGACAATAAGAGTTTACAATAATACAAAATTCGGTGTGGATGTAACCGATCAAATGGCCAGAAAATATAGCGTAAAATCTAAATGTCAAAGATGGCCTTTACAGGTATTTTTCAATAGCTTAGATTTAGCCGGGATAAATTCTAGGATTTTATATAAAGAAACGACGGGTGAGGAAATATCGAGGCAAGAGTTTTTATTTCAATTGGCAGAATGCTCATCAAAAACAATAATAAATACAAATACTGCTTAGCGGCTTACGAAAAAGTCGCCCAAAACTGCTACCGGCTTGATTGCTTTGATATGCCGAAATGCAGGAAATTATTAGACAATAAGTTCCTTATTGTCCTTATCAGTTTCCTTCTTCTGCTTTTCTTTCGAGCATAACCGGTAGTACCGATGGCTAAATATGACAAATAGTTCAGGGTGAATAGTTACTAAGTGAACAAGTTATATATAAATTACATCACGTAATATGGCAATCAACGGCAAGTTTTATGGAAACGGCATAATAAGAAGCTCGGAATGGTGTAGTGAAAGGAGCACATTTAAAATTAACCGTAGAATAAATTAAAAAAAAATAATGCTTTGATGTTTGCTTATTGGTCGAATTGGGAATAATCCATCAATGTCAACCATGAAAGTTAAACACTTCGAATAAGTTCAGCCATGTCAACGTTATTCAAAATGGTTCCGACCGGTTCGCTTCTTCGATCACTGTTTCCCAAAAATTTCATTATTCTTCAGTTTACGTCGTTGAAAAGAAGACATTATACTTTCTTTCCATATAAGGGCTTACCTTTCATGAAAACCCTTACATGTCTATCAGTAGACCTATGGAATCCAAATTCTCTACTAATTGTTTTGTAAAATGTTAAACAGTAAGCCTTTTTTTTTAAGGTCTTACTGTTTATGAGAAATTTTATACGGAATGAGTTCCAATATATAGACCCATGTAGTTCAAAATTAATTAATTATACCACTTGCAGTACAGGGTATGTTAGGTTCTCGCGGATGTATGTAACACCCAGGAAGGCTTAAGATAGACCCATCTTTTATTTTATCGATTGATGCAGAAACGTATTTCGTTCTGTACTTGGTCTAAGACTGTCCATCCGCCCGCCCGCTTGTAAATTTCAAGATATTAGGGATTTTTCTTACCACGAATGAAATACATTGCGATTATAAATTCAAGTGATTGTCAGATTGTGACTCAGAGATCATGTCTCCCTTCTTGCGTTCATGCTTTTCTGAAAATCTTTTCTTATGTCTACTTAAAATTTAAGTTGTTAAGTTGTTAATCTATCTCTATAAAACTTTTGAGTGGTAAGCGCCAAATCCTTTGTTCGAACAACCACAATTTTCTAGATCAACGAGGAACCCTTTTGTATTAGTACTGCTTATATAAAGCTTTTTGACTGAACTTTCGTTTATTGTTCGTTCAGCTCGATAGTGGAATGCGCTGCTTTTGACTTTGAGGTTCTCCGATCATTCTCCGGTCATTCTAGAAGACCTGAATTCGTGTAAAAAGGTCAGTTCACCATTGAAACGAGGAAGGATAGAACAAGGCAGTCGTTTCAATCGTCTTTAGTTCTTTCCATGAACAGAATCGGCCCTAATTTGTTTTTTTTTTCTCCTTTTTTTGTCTTTTTTGGAAAATCTCTATGACATGTTTATATAATACATATTTGTTTGGGCATCCAAGACCCACCTTAATGCAAGTATCACTTTCTTCCTCCGTCATATTTATCACAATTAATTTTGAGTTAATAACATTGTAATTTTAATTACGGTTTATAATTATTTTAAATTTATTCAATTTTTTCTTGTATTTTGTATTGAAAGTAAATAATTTTCCTTAATTGAATGAAAACAGTTAATTAATAAAAATTTCATTTCATTTTATTGAAAGCATTTAAGTAAACACTAAAAAGAATGCATGCGAAGATATGCATTGGTACGATTTGAAAAGTTCTCAGATACGCACTGACTGTATAACGTACGAGACATTGAAAAGATGTCATCCTTTTAAGAAAGTCACTGTCGGGAAGTGAGCTCACCGTGCGTAGTCCACATTTCGCTGACGCCAAGTTGGCCAATATTCTACTAATGTGAAGTTCACATTTTACTAACGCGAAGTTAGCCCGGTGTACATAGTCCACATTTTGCTGACGCGAGTTTGCCCAACGTGCCTAGCGCACATTTCATTGACGTGAAGTCAGTCCGTGCGGACCGTCAGGACCGTGCGTAGTCCGCATTTTACTGAAGCAAAGTGAGCCCAACATACCTACTTTATTGAAGGCGTGAAGATAGCCTAGCTTAAGTAGCTCATATTTTTGTCTTCGCTGGCAGGTGAACTAGGTTCAAACATCTTGATCGTGGTTCGCGCCTTTGTTAAGGCAGCTGACAACTTGGCGATACTGGAGAAATAAGAAAACGCTTATAAAGATTAAACGAAAATAGGAGATACGAACATAAGTCGATAGCGATGTCATAAATTATGTTATGCAAAGAAAAAGTTTTGCTACTATTGACTATAATTAGCACGTAGTGTAGATGTAATATAGAGAATTAACGCAATTGCAGAGTTTTGATAGGTCTTAAAGCACGTCGCAAGCTGCTAGAAAAACCTAATTTCATTTCACGATTTGTCCCAACCGATGAGGTTGAGCTATGAGGACAACATTTAATGATCGAAACTTTAATTTTAAAACTTAATAGAGAACTAATTAAGATCTTTAGCGATTCAATATATGACAAGCGCAACAGTGCTGGCATTGAAAATAGTTTACTTCAGTGAGGATTCCTGGCATTGCACATTACTTCTCCTATAACCTAATATAGGTAATAACTTAATTAGTAAGAATTCAAAGAATATCATCTACCAGTATTTCTGTTTTCTTATTTATTTTATTAATACGCTATCTAACGCCTGATGTCTTGCCCTCACAAGGAGATCAGTGAGCGACATAAAAATACAAAGAGACTTTTTTATTTTATAATGACAATATGTGTCAATGAAATATTTGAAAACGAAAAAAAAAACAATTTACAAAAAGATTAGATTCAAACTGTTTTTAATCATTATGAGGAAAAAAATTTAAAGTACCTTAGAATTTATTTGTGTGATTTATGTATTCGTACATCGATATTAATGTTTATTTGCATTAAAGATAGATATCACATGCGATAAATTACATGAATATCAAATAGAACACAAACAAGTAAGAACCAGTAAGAGCAGTGGAGCACGACTCATCATGAAATATACTACACCACTCCACAGTTATTCAAAGCAAGGCACTATATGAGCAGTCTTCGAAAAAATAGTCCAATTTAAACCACTTTTAATAGCGTTGCGCATGCGTTCCGACAAATTTAACGTACGCTGTAATCTAGGGTATAATTAACTGTACCTATGCTTCGTTCGATAAAAGACTTTTTGATCCAGGCATTCTTTGATTACTCAATGATATTTAAAAAATTTCTAAACAAACATAAAGAAATCGGTTACAAGTTTGTTCTGCCACTAACAAGAAAACCTATTCATCGCCGGGTAAATGCAGCGCAGATAAGCTACGTGACCAACCACTCAGGACTGCTTCTATCCGTGTTAGACAGTGACGGCGAGATACAAGTGAAATAGAAAGACTAATCACTATAGCTGAGACCAAGCTAGCTCTACAGCACTGTGATTCGAACTTGCGAACGTTGACTTGACAGTCGTGATTCTACTAATCGGCTTATTGTGCCGATACGATAAGACCACAAGACCTACTTGACAACTCCTACAGTAAGAAGAAAAAGGAACATACAGCGATTTTAATCCTTAAAGGATTCTTAAGAAAGTAATTTCAAAACCCAATTTTCAAAACTATAGTGCGTTGTTAAGCCAAACAAAAATATCCACTGTCCAAATTATTTTTATGTAGATAAAAACAGCGGGAATCTCTTTACATACGTTTCGAGGTCACCTTCATGGGCTCTTCTCGATAAAAATTGATCATATTTTATCTCCGTCACTGCAAAATTCGTTCCTAAAAGGTTCCACAAGCATCGAATTTGGAACAATATTTTTAAAACATTCACCTGAGATTAACACTGAAAAAAATTTCGTCTCTCTACTTAACGACAAGTTTTTTTATTTTTATCACTCCTTTGCTTATTCTTTCTTCTTAGTTTTCCGAATATGGGACTTGGTTGCTTTGTTTCTTTTTGTCCACTGTTCGGTGTACGATCTTTTCTTTCTGTTAATCCTTTTGTCTAACTTCCTTACGGTCTACTGCTTCATAATCTTTCGAGGAACCGTCATCGTCTTGCAAGTTTATCATATTTATCGGGTAAAAAATTGTGTTATCGCCAAAAGAACTAAGCAAACTTCCCTTCAAACCTAACTGCCTTTTCGCATTAAACATTTTATCCGTACTTATCGGTCACTCAAGGCCGGTTTACCAGGCAATCGGTTTCTTGACCTTCATTGTTTGTTTGTTTATCCGCAGGCTTTCCTGATTACTGATCCGTATATTTGTCTTCCTGTCTGGCAGCATTTCTGTTTGTCTCCCTGACTGCCCGCGTAGTTTCTTCCCTGCTGTCTTGTGGCCGCCTTTCCGTTCAGCTTTCCCGCTGCCTGCCTTCTCTTCTGCCTGTTTTTTTTATCTGTCTACCATTCCGTCGGCCTGACAATCTACAAGAGTAATTAGTAAAAATTCAGTTTTGCAAAGGATATTTTGATATTACTATCGAGACTCTACCAAACGGACAGATAGATAGACATGACAAAATCAATTTCTTCATTCGCATTTATATTCAGGGTTTCTCCGAGGCCCATTTCTATGAACCTATTAAGAGCACTGGCTTTAAATTTTTCTCTCTTTACACTAAACATTTTCATGTTCTTCTAACGACTGAAACTATGTTCGACAAAGCGAAGAACTCCGAAATGTTTCTTGTTTTTTATTGGGTTATCATCCTACCTGTCTGTACACCTGTTTGGCTTTTCGTTTCTTTATCTTTCTGTCTATTTGACAGACGGTCTGTCCGTCACCGTCAAAGTTTTGTGTTAATATTTTCAACTGGCTAATTAATCAACTTCGCGCCGGATCGGTCGACCTATAAAATCCTTCTGTCCGTCTGTCCTTTCATTTGCTTGTCCGTTTGTTTCGTCGATAGTTGTTTTGACCATCATTCTGTCGATCGGAGAGTCTAATACCTTGCCAACATGCATGCTTGTCCACCTTTCACAATAACGCTACACAGCAACTTTTTCTTTATCATAAAATAAAGCGTAATATTTTACTCCAAGACCGTTGTTCCTCCTCGTTATATTTTTTCCAATACTCTTCAGATATTTCGCCTTAATTAAGTTACACATGTTGGGTAACTGTCGTGTTAAATGCGTTGCTTAGTGTAATAAAAATTTGTGTACCGAGACTGTCCCGCCTATGATCAGTGCGGTACAGTTACAGATCACGCTGATTACATTTTCGCAGCATGTTACATTGGCAGTAACTTACTAATAGTAGTAGTAGTAGGGGTAGTGGTAGATATCAAGCGATACGGTTTGAACTGAGTATAATCAATATAACTTTTCTTGTTCTCTTTCTTTCTTCTGTGGAAAATCTCTTTTGCAGTTTTAAAAGCTAAGCAAACGGAAGTTGTTTATCTTACACATTATTATAAATAAATGGTTCTATAAAATATAAAAATTTTTTTCTATAACAGGTATAACAGGTAGACTAAAGGCAATCATACACGCACATACACACACGTATATGCATATACGCATACATTTACAGATAGATTCTCTTATTTTGTGTATTTCTCTCTTCAAATTTCAATTTCTAGTCATTATCTTTAACGATCAGAATATTTAAAATGTAATAAGAAGTGAAAGAAATAATGAAAAATATGAAATATTGTAAATTAAAAAAATGTATATGTATGTATTAATAATATATAAATAATAAATAACGCATTAAAACAACTCAGTCAAATCACACTCACGCTCACTTAAACAACACAATATATGCTCAAATGTAAATAAAGATGTCCATGCACGGGTGTCGTCTCTTCGCTATTGTAATATTGAAATGTAATCATAAAATTTCTTATTGTCATTACATTCACGAAAAGAATTTTTTCAATCAATAAAAGTTAAAAAGGTGTAAAGCGTGAAAATAGTTTTTAATTTTTTTTTATTTTTTATTTACTTTACAATCTCTTTTAAAATTCTTTACTAAATACGGTTAGCTGTCATTATTAATCATTTTAGATTAACTTAGTAAACATTCTTTAAAAGGATGCTTTGCTTACATAGAATCAAGACTGTGTCTTGGTATTTTAATGAGTTCCTCTTAACTTCGAGTTCAATCATCGATTCTTTTTAATAAAATATTTCTGACCTTGATTTTGGCACTTCGTTATCATCAAACATTTTTGATCTTAGAAAAGCCATAAGAGCAAAAGCTCTTCGCCATGGCGGAAATGGTTTTAGTACTTGCTTGCAGCTTAACTCAGTCCTAAGGTGTCTAATGCTTTGTTTTTCTTTTTACTCAGTTTACAAGTTCCTAGCCGTTTTAAGAATTCTCGTCAACTTAACTTAACTTACTTAGCTTAGCTAACCTAGCTTACATTTTCGTTAACCGCCTATAATCCAACCATATTTCATTATCTTCCTTCCTCTTTCCTAGGCAATCTAAATCCTTTCTACCTCTTTGCAAATTATTCGTTCGGCGCAGATTTTAATTTTCCCTATCCGTTCAAGATTTTTTGTTTCATCATCATCATTCTTGCTTCTTTCTGGTTACCTTAGATGAGATGGTCCAAATTTGATAGAGCTACGATATAAATTTTATCATGAAGGATTGAAAATTGTATCTTTTTGTCGTATGAACTTCAGTCTTCGCTATAAGAGAAGGGGTCCAGCCGGATCAGAGTTTTTATACCAGTTTAGAACACCGAAATACTACTACTTAGCTACTTTCTTGAAAAATTTTGAATATTGCAATTTTTTTTCCATATAACGACTTTTTAGAAGAAAGAGTTATATGGGGAATGTTTGGCACATCATTGTACCAAATTTCATCAAAATATTTTAAAAATTGCGGCCTATAGGCTGGACCGAAATTTCGAGGGACCGACATCAGACGGGCAGGCAGATAGACAAGCTTAAATCAATTCGGATTATTATTCTGAATCGATCGGTATAACAAAAGGAGGATCTATCTTAAGCTCTTCTGCGTATTACATACGACCGCATTAACTTAATGTACCCTTTACTACAAGTGGTGTAGAATATAAACACTACAATAGGGTATTTAAAGGCCCATTATTAAGTATGTTGCTATCAACACTATGCGAACCACTTGTGTTTTTTCTTGTAGAACAATGATCAAGCATCGAACCCTTACACTAGCGTGTAAATGTACTTTCTGATCTGTAAAGACAATCCCAAAGAGCTTTCAAGAGTTTAAAAAGTTTTCTCCCCAAGTAATGTTTGTAATTACTCAGAAAATCTATACATTTTCTCATATCTTTTGCTAATACGGATCACAGTAGTTGCTAAAAATTTGCTTCTTTTAAATAAATGATTGTTAACTAATAACTTTTATACAAAATATTTGACAAACATGTCAACCTGTAAGGCGCTGACCTGGCTGACTCGGTGTAATTCAGGGCAGAAATGAAAACCAAGCACATACTATATGCACATGTGGACAGAGAAATAAATGCGTGTTGTTTGGCGTTGATGAAGGGTACTTTTTTACATCTTCCACTTATAATATATATTATATTTATCATTTATTTAAACAAATAGAAACATTTTAATATTTATAAAAGCTTTTAGAGTTATGCAAAGTATCAATCAAATCTAAAAAGTTTATTTTTGTAAAATACCGCATGATTGCAGTTATGCAGTAAGTGATCACACAATGTGATTCCGCAGTCTCGCATACTTTGTATATGTACAACGTGGCCAGCATACCATTGCCCGAGGAGATAATTTTATTGCTTTTTTTCTTCATGACTTCATTGTTACGTATGGTTTTTTAATTAGGTTGAAGCGAAAACTGGCCAAGAGGAGGAGGATTCCTTATACATTCGTCGGGCTAAATTATACCGCTTCACTGATGGTGAATGGAAAGAACGTGGTCTGGGCAATGTGAAAATACTGCGTCATCTGGTTACTAAAAGGCTACGCGTACTTATGCGACGCGATCAAGTGTTGAAAATATGCCTCAATCATGCTCTGAGTGAAGACTTGGAGTATAAGCGTAAAGATGATAAATCCTGGCTATTTGCTGTCAACGATTTTAGTGAGGAAACCATAGAGTTACAAAAATTTTGTTTGCGCTTTGAGAGCAAAAAAATTGCCGAAGGAAGCTGTCAAAATGGCATTGGACGGTAGTGCATTACCTATATTAGAAACGATCTGTGGCAGCATTTCTACGGAGAAATCCGTTACCAGAAAGCCACCAGCAAGTGCCTTTAATATTAGTGAAGAAAATGAAAAATTGGCTAATGAGTTAAAGTTGCCACTGGAGTTTTTTAAAGCAAAACCTCTCTGCATTGGTTGTCGGGGATGTGATGCGGATAACTTCACGTTTAGTGCTAGCAAAGACGATGACGTCTTTGACAGTCGAGAAGTTACTACACATTGCACGTTACCCATGGAATTGCCATCGTTGATATTAATAAAGCAAAATACTTTTTTGTACGCCGTTCCAGCGGCGACAATGACAAAAACTCCTAGCGCCTTAATCAACTTTAAGAAAAAACTGATGGATGCATTTATAGCCAGTGAAAGCGGTATAATGAAGACAAATGAAAATGTGACGGTTAAAATTGATGGGCAGGAAGGCCAAAGCTCCACCAGCCTTTTCACTACAAAATCGCCTACCATTGACGAGAATAAAACAAATGTTGCCCAAACTGGCGAAGAAGAAGAGTCGAAACTTTTCGGTGAACGAGTGCCTTCTTTTGCTGGGACAGTACTAATAAGGAATGGAAAGAAAGAGGTAAGTAAGGTTTATGTAAACAATTATAAGCCTTCCTAACTATCATGATTATTTAAGGTGTTGGTGAATAGAAAATTTTATTGCCTCTGCTCGTTTATGGTTTTTCTATTCCATTTGTTAAAAGTTTCAACTTTTTAGGCTCTGCCCTACACTCGAAACTTTCCCCAGCAGCTCACATTGACAACATAGTCAAACAATGTTTTCAACTCATCAATGTCATTGAAATTTGTGGCATTTCTTGGGGCTCTGAGCCTTCTTGCATGATTAAACTCTATCTTGGCTTAATCACATCAGGATTATAATATCTTATTGGACACCTCAAAGAAGGACTCTTTGAAATTATATAAAATGCGATGAAAACGCCTTCGTCTGGTTCTTGGTGGCATGAATTCTACGCACACACTAAGCTTGGAACAGATGACATAACATCTTATTGTATTCTGAAACGTTGATGAGCGCCCATCGGAAATTTAGTTCTCGGTTTGTTTTTAATTATTCATCAACGATTTGAATTTAGATAGCTTTTTACTTACAAATGGCCTAGGTACTTGATTTAACTGAGGGGCAGAATTATTGCCAAGAAATAGTACTGTTGTCAAATGTTATGTCTGACATTTTTACATTAAAGATTATCATTCTATCCCAAAATAATAGGTTTCATGTACTCGCCTGACATTTTAGATAATCAACTTAATAAGTCTCTGTTGCAGCAGTATAAACCCGTGTCAATGCACACTCTAACGAGCAATGATTCTTCAGAAATTGATGTTATATTTACTTGAAGATGGAGATAATCCAAGTATTTGCTAAATCTGCCGTTGATCTGATTTTAAAGAGGCACCATGGTGATAACGACGTTAAGAAGTTTCTAAACAGCTTAATGCAAAGAAAAATGGGAACATAATTTTTCGTACTTATGGCATCTTTTTACAAAAATATTTCCTATATGTTGATAATGCCAAATATCATCCCTCTGAACGTATGAATGGATATGTGATATACACCAGTGGAATGGTGCTATCTGCCTATCTGCAGCATTTCTTGAATATCACGATTGAAAACACTCTGATCGGCATGGTGAAATGATTTGCAATCTGCGAAAAATGAGAACGGACATATTAAATTGGCAACAAAGATGACTCTCTCTCTCTCGCCGTTACTTAGATTCACTACACCGTGAATATTTATGGAAATGCAGCCATATTCGGCACTTACACCCGAAACGCTGCGCCAAGTTTCCAAGTACTCACCACGCTGTAAAGAGAAATGACTTGTGATGGAAAGAATTACATAGCTTTCTTATAGTTCCACAACTTACCTTTAACATATATGTTATGCTTTTCCTTCTCGGCAATTGATATCGTATCAAGATTTTTAGTTGGCAAATAAATTTGGACTCATTACGAGTTAATAGAAACGCTCGGTAGATATAGCAATAAAGGAGCAGCCAGGGAACGATTTCTCACACTCCGAACAATTGTATTGTTTCTCATCATTATGTTACTGGACGATATTTTAAACTGTCTAAGCATGTAAAGGCTTTTTCACGGAAATCATGTGACCGTAGTTTTTTTGGATTTTTTCCGTTTTTTGTATTTGTTTATATGCGTACAAAATCATGTGTTTTATGAATTCCCACAAAGCTTCTTCTTACTAAGTTAGAAAAGCTGATGTCCCCGATTAAAGCAATCACACTTCATTGTACCCGTAATTTTTAATTTTTACATGAAACCTGTTTCAATAACATTTGCATAGAGTAGGGAAGAAATCATTTTTACATTTCCTCTAATAAAATATAAAACCTTCAATAGGTTCAGAGAGAGCTTTCAAAGATTTGGACACAACATGTAACCACTAAGGAAATCTGTTACAACATATAATTTGAGATGCATTTATAAAAAAGGTAAAAAATATGATTTCAGACTTTGCCTGACATGCATTGTTCTCATGTTAACATCCTAACTTTCTTAAGAAATAAAAATTGACAGTGTCTTCTTTCCAATAACAGCATTTTTCGATAGTGTTTAAAGCAGCCAAGATTCTCTTTCTAAATTATTCATGGATACCCTCAACCTGTTTGTCTCATAAGTCTCTTAATCCATTTAATATAATCTGGCAGCACTTAACTTTTACCATGTTATGTTTTCTGTAAAATATTAACGGCAGGAAGAGGAGGAAGATTAATTTTTCTTTATCGAAAACAATATTTTAATTGTTTTTTTCAAAAAATATTAAATAAACATGGTGCAAACTTAACCATAAAGTTCCGAAAAGTCTTAGATAAGAGTCAAGAATTTATGAAATTTGAAACTCCGTTTTGCTATACGCGGAATAACAAGAAATTCTTAATAAAAAGTTCTTGTTAACTGGTAAACTGGTTGTAGACAACGGTGCGTGCCAACATTTGTGATAACACGTAGGCAAACGTGTATTCGTGTATGGTGTTTATTCATGTATCAAGTAAGATTCTAACTATGTTAATTGTGTCGAGTAAAGATTCCATCTATGTTAATTGTATCGAGTAAAGATTCGATCTATCTTTTAAATCATTTTTCACCTCTATTGAATATAATTAATTTGTTGCGTTAATTTTTTAGGAATAATTAGGAAAGATGTTGCCTTTAACACATATGCAACGCACTAATTGCGTTTATCGAATTAAAGAGAAAGTAAACAGTTGGATACGTCTAATATTTTCAGATAGAAATTCAAGAAATCTATTTTTATTTCTTTTACTAAACTTAAGTTTCGCTGTCGTTGAACTGGTCTATGGCATATGGACAAACAGTTTAGGTAGTTGTAGATCATTTTACATAGTTTTAGATAAGATATTATTTTATTATTTACTTTTTAGGTCTGATATCAGATTCATTTCATATGTTTTTCGATTGTGTGGGTCTTTTAGTTGGTCTAGCCGCATCAGTAATAACAAAATGGAAACCTAACGAGCGTTTTTCTTATGGCTTTAAAAGAGCTGGAGTGTTAGCTGGTTTTGTTAACAGTCTATTCCTAATATTTTTGGCATTTTTCATATTATCGGAGGGCGTAGAGCGACTGATTGAACCGCCCGAAGTCAAGCATGAGAGGCTCTTTGTGGTCTCAGTGCTAGGTTTACTGGTAAACCTAGTAGGTATTTATGCTTTTAATCACGGAGGTCACGGGCACTCTCATGGATCCGGCCACGGCCATTCGCATGATGTTGGCAGCGGTAGTCACGTACATTCTCATTCGCATTCCAATGTACATATTGACATGAATAATCATCAAGCGATTAATATAGATAGCGGTAATGAAATAGTCAAATTTTCTCATAAAAAGCCTAAAAACAAATATTTTAACCGTTTTTTAGATCATAAACATCATCATGGCCATTCTCATGGCGATGAAATTACTGGTACAAATTCACAAATGATGCGCGGTGTTTTTTTGCATATCTTAGCCGACACTTTAGGATCTGTTGGCGTTATAGTATCAGCGGTCTTTATGCATTTGTTTGGTTGGATGATAGCTGATCCAATTTGCTCGATATTTATAGCCCTGCTAATTGTCATGAGCGTTTTATCTCTCATAAAAGAATCCATTTATATACTTATGCAACGGCAACCTGTAACTTTAGACCGTTTACTGCCACAGTGTTATCAAAAAGTCACCGGTCTGGCTGGAGTTTATGCTGTGCAAGAACCACATTTTTGGACTTTATGCTCCGAGGAGTATGTGGGAGCAATTAAACTGGAAGTTTCGCGAAATATTGATGCTAAATACGTCGTATCACATGCGCGCATGATATTCGAATCAATAGGCATTAAACAAATTTACATACAACTAGATTTCGTATGATAGTTATAAAATTCCACCTCAAACTTTAATATTATTTAGTTTCGTAATAAAAACCAAAAGTTAATTTAATTCTAATTTATCCAAACACCGCGGTAAGACATATTCTTTTTTTATTAACGGGATTTTTTAAAATATATTTTAAAGATTAATCATTCCGATATTTAATACCACTTTATTTATACCAAGACTATTGTTTGTTTCACGAGCCACATTAAATTAATTAAAAAAAAAATATGAAAGTCACTTACATAAAACTCTTTCTAAAAATGTTTAAAAAGTAATGTAAATAAAAGCATAAAATTTTTAAAAAAGCTAAGCCCAATTTATGTATATTCACCTATGCTTCGATTCCATTTGACTTGTACGCCAAAATACTACGAGTATAAGCTTTGAAATGTGGGGGAAAATTAACAATTTAAAAACGCATGACTTAAAGTTTTGGTTAACTCCGAGTTTCAATATTTCAACTCGTTAAGGCTTTATTGTATTTGTATATTAATCTTTCACGACCATCTGACCGCGATAATGGATTTACTTAACTGCCACTTCTGTGTGCTTCCAATAACCACGAAACACAGTACCAAACCCACCGTTGCCTACAATTAACTTTTCATCCCACTTATTCGCGGCGTCACAAAGCTCGAAATAATTAAATACCAAAAGACAACTAGAACAAAAAATCTTTCTCATCCGTTAAATGGGAAGAAGTGGTGGAAAAAAATTCTGTTTTATAGAAAATAAACATAAGAGCATATACAATTACATGACACCGTCAATGTCAAACACATATTGATTTTCTGCATCTCTTTTATTTATTATTAGTAGACCTGCTGTCGGAAAAAATAACAAAACGTCTGATACCACCGGAAGTAGCAACCATATAGATTGCAAACTGAATTCTTTACCAACAATTGAACAAAAATTGCTTAGACATAACGCAAGAGTTATGCGACTTTTCATTGGAAGAGCAAAACGCCACCGCGGAAGCGCAGGGCATACAACCAACTGCTGCTTCGAATTTTATACCAGTTTTAGGAAGAACGGTTACATATATTGTGGCATATGTGTTGATTAATGACAACGATGAAGTTCTGGCCATGCAGGAAGCTAAAAAATCTTGTGCCGGTAACCATAATCGAATGTTCTTAATGATGGTAGCATAATATGTGCTTTTTGTGTTTATGCTTAGGGAAATGGTATCTCCCAGCTGGCCGAATGGAAATAGGTGAAAATATATGCGAAGTTGCAATACGAGAAGCAACCATGATAGCATGTCGAAAGGCGAGCAACTCAATAAAAGTAGAGGAAAGCTCCTCTTCCACTTTGACTCGAAGTATTGTTTCAGATAGATGTTTCACGACCGAGAAGCCAGATACATTATGTCCGACGGAACCGTCAGTGGCATATATATCATATCCGTTGCTGTAATAAAAAAGGTGCTTTTCTTGGTAAATATGTTCTTTTGTTAACTTTATCTTTTGTCATCAACCAAACGACGTGTGCAGTTGTACCGCAAAGCAATTTAATTTACATAATTTATTGAGAATTCGTTTTAATAAAATTAATTGCTGATATAAAAAAATTAGAATACATTTCATTCTTGTTTATTTTTTATTAATTTTTTGGATCGAAATGGTTTTGATTTCTCACTAAAACCCACTGATAGGTTGTTTCCAAAATCCTTTACATGGTTTATTAAAAAAGTACTATGTATGGAGAGCATAGAGTTGCTTTTAATAAATAAGAAAAATGGTGATAAAAAATCTTTCTCGTCTGTTAAATGAGAAGAAGTAACAGTAAAAACATCATACAGTTTCTGTTAATGAGAATAAGTGGTGGGAAAAAAACAATATTTTCCAATATTTTCTGACGGCAATTTGCATTTTTAATTTTGCAATGCCGACGGCAATTCGCATTTTGCAATGGATTTTAACAGATTATGAGAAACTTAAAGCTCTTTTAACAGATTACGAGAAACAAATGCCGACGATTTTAACAGATTATGAGAAACAAATGCCGACGGCAAATCGCATTTTGCAATATATTTGCGAATTCTGTGGGAATAAATATCAATCACACGAGCGTATCACACGGTGTGACATTCACAAGACGTTGCACGAATCTCAAGTGGATGACTGTCACCTCGTTTGGGTACCTGGCCACTGCGGCTTTTTTTAAAATGTAAAAGCCGACTTTCATGCAGGGAGAGCTCGTGTTGATGGGACAATTTTGTCCATCAAATATACTCCCAATGAAGCAATTCGGGCAATTCGCAACCACATCCTTCAACAGCTAAACGACGAATTTAAAGAAATCGCGCGCGTTAAATCCAATCGTCTTTTCTATAAATTAAATCCCACATTTCAGTTCAAGCCCTTCTCTGTATCTTCTTTTAATTCCTGGGAAATCAAAATTCTTTATAGATTCATGAGTGGTCACACTTATGACAAAGTTTATTTAAAAATGATTCGCGTTATACCATGTGATGTTTGTGAAGTTTGCAATGTTGTTGAGTCTGCTGAGCATCTAATCTTCAGATGTCACAGGCTTGATGGCATTAGAGACTCCTTTAGCTTCTTCAAGTTATATGGCTGTCTCCTCGATCTCTTTGC
>NW_023998563.1:40631-66019 GCF_014805625.2 Glossina fuscipes
GCGAGCTTCCTGACCCCCGTGGCTCCCAGTTTATTTTGCAAAGCCTTATGGCATACTTTGGGCGTTTGTTAAAAACAACCGTACTTGCTTCGGATCCTCCATACTTTCCTGGTAGCTAACACCAATGCAACTAGAGTCAGAATTTGTGGCAAGGGTTTAACGTGGGTTCCTGCCTGTAAGGCTTAACCCCACGGTGGCCCAAACCACTTTTTAAGCGTACTACGCCCCCTGGCGAGTTAGACAATCCCCACAGAGTAGGGGCCTAAACAGCACCAGAGTCCAGATCAGTTTATTGTGTATGGAACAATAAACCCCACTCCGGTGAGTGGCGAGGCCTAGCTGCACTCATTGTTCCATTTTAGCTAGGAACTCGCCAACCACAACCACCACGAGTACTCCCCGAAGGGCCGCACCCAGTAGTCAGGACTCACCAATTGATCAACTGACTGCTTCCGCCATAAGGCTTCCACTGTGCTTGTTGATCAATTACCACCTTTACCCGCAGGCATTCATGACATGTGTTCAAAAGTAAAAATAGGTAAAAGGGGAGAACTTATTCGTCATACCCCTTTTCCATTCTTGCATGTATTAATTAATTTACCAGACATTTTCTTTCATTCGGCCAAAGGGAAAGCCGTCCATCAATTCCTTTTTGCATGTATTAATTCATTTACCAGACATTTTCTTTTATTCGGCCAGAGGGAAAGCCGTGCAACTAGAGTCACATATAGGTTAGTTAATTTTTATTTACATCTGAGTAACAACTCTTTTAACGTTCGGAGCGGGTAAAAAAGTCTGTTTCCTTACAAGCCGTTTTAATATAATTGGGTATATTGGATAGCAATATTGAATACGCTTTATTTTGAAAAATCATTATATGAAAATGTATCGTAATTTTCAGAATTTGGATAAGGCAATTTTTTGAATTCCCTGTCGTATAACCGCTCCTACGGAAACTGAACCTTTATATGGCAAGAAGGACTAACCTTGGGCAAGTAACTTAGGTTTCCCATATTGGGATCACATAGAGTGATGTCTTAAACATTCTCCAACGTGAAACGCATGCCTTCATATAAAAACAATGTGTAATACTTGGTGTATTACTACGAAAATGCACCAATGACTGTACTAGGCGAAGTGGTGTAGGTTATCAAAAGGTCCCATACCATTCCTATAGAAAAGAACCTTTTCCATTAAAAGTAAGTCCTTTTGGGGGCAACAAGGTTTAATTTTTACCATTATATGACTGCATCTAACAGAGAGTAATAAATTCGTTGAGAAGAATATTCGCTTTACCAAATTTGAACCAAGTTGATTCACGTTTTCTATAAAACTTATTGTTATCATTCGAGTCATACTCTCTTTCATTGAACGTTTCTTTATTAACAATTTTCGAAACATATCAGAATATTCTAGTGTAGCCTGCACGTAATTCAAAGTAATATCGTCTAATCATAAATTGAACAAATTGTATAAATGCCGTTACTTGAATTAGTCTTCACAAAGTATCTCTAATCAATAAACCTAAGAGGTATTGAATATATCTTCCCATTAAAAACTATGCCTAATGAGCGTAAAGTATTGCAAAGCAGTTATAGTTAAACAACGGTAGTAAACGCGCACACAAAACTTTAAACAAAACCAAGCATGACAGTCTTTGCATTTCTACCAATAAAATTCAGTGAAGCAGTTTTGATTGGATCGCCAGCTAATTTTAATTATTTTGAAATTGTGGACATTTCTCATTACAATCAGGGGCCAGAATTACAAAACCGAAAATTACGTCTTTGCATTAATCTAAAGTGGGCTCATACGGCCGCTTAATTGCGGTTTATTCTTTTTCTAACATCAACGGATAATTTTCTCCCAGGTTGTGGATAGCTGCAAATCGATATTACTCTCACGTCCGTCTAGCGCAGAGGTAATGTTTTAGATTTGCAACGCAGGAAAACGACGCCAAAAAGGTCTGTACCCAATTTATTGATTTTTGCCCTGCGATTAAAATCTCCATAACAATTTTTAACATGTGCTTGTAGTGATTACCCCCCGTCTAAGTTTAAAAGCGGAAAAGGCGTTTATCATATTTGCCCAGTTGTATTAATGGTGCTTAGAGCTTTAAGCTTCACCTCAATATTCCTTCATTACAATTTTTTTGCCTTGACATACGCTAACTTTATACCGGACGGATCGCATTCACTTTCTGAATCGATCCAACATTGTCTGTCCGTCTGTATTCTTTTTTATATTCAACTTAAACGTTGCAATTTTTGAGATATTTTGACGAAATTTGGTGCAACAACATTATCTGGCACAAGGACGAACGCTAACGAAAACGATTCGGATCGAATCACTTTTTCGACTACTCCTCATTCTAATTAAAGTAATAAATGGTGCTATTGACTCGCCTTCATTACTTGGTGAAGTAAGCTTCAATGTCCCTAACCGCTTCTCTAGGCACTTTATCTTGGTAAAGCTTAATCAGTGTAAATTTAATTATGAGCTGTTCAATCCGCTCAGAGTCGTTTGCAAGAACCTAAATGACGTCTACCACTTATTCTCGTTATCGGACCCTTTAAAGTCCATTAAAGCAACATTGCTTAATACGCGCGATTTACCTATGTCGTATTTAAACTAGCTTTCATCCTTAAAAAGTCGTTACGTTTCGAAAGTGAATTATTGTTAATTTATTATCGGTTGCCAGGCTTATGCATGTTTGCGATGGCTTAGGGGTTCATTTGCAATTTGGTCCTGTACCGGTTGTAAGTGTGCTCCTATGCTGATAGTGTACATGCTTTTTTTTTCTTTTTTCTTTTTCTTTTTTTTTTTCTCTTCTTATTTGTTTTATTATGCTTATACTCAATTTTATTGTTAATTAATATTAGTTTTGCATTAAGAGCCTATTGAACTCAACTGTTACTTGTTTAGTTGAGTTTCTAGTATAAGTGGAATAAAATAAATAAAAAAAAACATTTTATTTTGAAAAGTCATTGCACGAATAACTGTGTTAAGCGAAAGTGTGTAGGGTATGAAAGTGAAGTAGGGTAGTAAGCGCCAATATCTATTTTTAAATATTTGATGAATATTTTAAATATCGTATAGTTTTCATTCTTAACATCCTTAACACTTTTTTTGGGGGGAAGTCCTCTATTAAAAAAAGTTTATCTTAACGGTTTTCCTCTTCTTTTGGAACTGTCCATAAAATTGTGACGCAAATAACAAAAGAAATTCTTCAGCTTAAGGATAATGTCTTGGATGTCGCCACCTACAAGCTTACTAGAACAAATATACATCCTCTATGTTATACTCTATATCTTGAAAGGGCACGTTTCTTTTCCCATTAATAACGCATTCAAAAAAAGACTCGGATTCGATAGTAGAATGAATGTTAATGAGTAGGTGTGGAATGCAAAATCTACTACAACTAAAGAGTGCGTTACAAATTTGTTAGAATAGAAAATTTTGTACGGAAATATTTCTACATTTCCTTTTGGCCACAATTACGAAATAAGAATTTTAAAGCGTAATCAAATACAAAGCGCATCTGAATAGCGCTTCTTTTAGAATGCATTTTTTTTTTTTTTAAATAATTGAAACAGAAAAAACAGTTTTGGCTTAAGAAATGACGCACCGTTTGAATGATGTAACTTTGATTCAGTTGTCTCACCAAATTCTCGCTCATAATTTTTACCATCTTTTGCAACGGAACCAGACGATGATACCTTACGTTCACGATTATCTTCATAATCTTCCGTATGTTCCGATCTGTGTCTAACATTTTGCTCTTCTAATCCGGTATAATATCTAACTTTCTCTTCTTCCCGGGATGTGGCCATTGCAACACGTTCCTCTATATCATCGGAGATTTTTGCAAATTGGAGTTTTTTAGAGCGTATTTCATTCTAATTAATGGAAGAAAAAAGCTTTTGAATAAAATAATTGATTCATAAAAAAACGTGAGGAGAGAAGTTATTTTAATTTCCATATATAAATGAAAATGAGTAAATTGCAATACGTCTTCTTTTCCTTTCGTTACAGGATAAATCTATACTTATACCAGAACACTCGCGCTATATAACAAATTTCAGTTAAAGGTTTTTTTGGTCTTTATATCTCATTATGCTTTTTCCTACTTTCCTCAATGTGGGTTGATAATCAATTAGCTGAACACTATCTGCCTTGCTTTCTAATTCTGTCAAGGCAGAGAAAACATGAATGTTATTCAAAAATCTGTAATTATGTTACAATACACTTACTGTAAACTCCAAATTTAGAAAATATCACAAAATTTATTTACGTAAAGAAGAATGTGAGCGTGTGTGTGTACATTTACGAATCAAATAACTTCTAGTTTGTAATTTATGTTATCATTAAACGAAATAAGTAAATAAATAAATTGATATTTGTTACATTTTCAAATTTTCGTTTAATTTGCTTGTTGTATAAGATAAGAAAAATTTATTTAATCAAAAAATAATCCTACAAGTGTTTTGCGCAAAAAACTTCCTGGTCAAATATAAACAACTTGACTTGGTCGCTTTTGCTCTTTTTCCATTGATTTTTTTTATCTGTTTGGAGATGCCTTCAGATAATACAGAATTGCTTCTAAAAAAGCAAAAGTATATGCTCTTTTTTTTTTTTTTTTTTTTTTTTTTTTTTTTGTTTGTTTAGAGATGGATTGGACCAGTTAAGTTAATGTTAGATCCATAATCCAGAAACGAAGTTGAGAGCGATTGATGAAAAAATTTAAGCATAGGTAGACTGATGTGGCAGAGTGTTCGCAATGAGAGGCTCTGTTCCGCTGTCAATCCATAAATCACCGTCCTTGTTACTGTACTGTCAAGATCCGGCTAATAATGCCGATAAAAGAAAAAGTGTAGGCGATTCGTGATTGTAATAGAAATATTAAATGTAAAATTAGAATGGAAACTCAGCTGATTTGATAAAGGCAGTCAGTTGCTTCAAATGCCTAAAGTTACCAGCACGAAAGATTTCATATAGATTGTTATACAGGTTAAATATACTGAAAGATTGTCTAAGGAAGTCAAACCTCCTGCACTCAAAAATAAGGTGCTCGGCAGACTCAGTAATATTGCAATCCTCACAGATGTCAGAGGAGGAGACTTTGATCATTTTAAAATAGACCTTGTCGTAGGTGTGATTACTCATAAGACGGTGAAGAACTTTAAATTCCCATGTTGTGAATTTTCCTTTAGGTAGAAGCGTGGGTGTCAAAAAAGGGTAAATTTTGTAGAACAGCCGGTCACTTTTTTCTCTAGCTAAAACATGATACTCATCTTTCCATTCTTTTATGATGAGTTTTTTGACTAGCAGAAAAGCTTCGCTGGGGGGTTAGTTTATGGACAAAACTGTACCATCGAACCTAGCTTGACGAGCATGGAAGTCAGCTTTTTCATTGATACTAAAACCGCAGTGACCTGGAATCCAGATGATGTGGCATTTTTCAATACTTGTGTCTTTTAAAAGGTTGTAGATATCGAAGACATACTTATTGAATGGGTCTTTGTTCTTGATTAAAATTAGAGCAGATTTGCTGTCAGAGAAAACTACAAATTTTTTCAGCTTAATTTCAGATGCGTGGATGATTGCTTGTCTGATGGCCAGAAGTTCAATGAAAGTGGATGATAGTTCTTGTAGAACTTTAAATTTTCCTATAAGTAAGTTTGGGTATTCAATAATTGAAAAACTAGAGATGTCCGAATTGATAGATCCATCCATTGCGTATATTTTGAAGTTATTTTCGACGAAGTTGTTAAGTTTTTGCAGACAAGCGATTCGAAGACAAGACCCTGATCGATTTTTTTTTGAGTGATTTTGGTGATTGAATTAAGTAAGTTTAATTCAACTACGCATTTATCATGAATAATATTATTCCAGGAGGGTATTGAGTTAACTTTATTGAAGATGTTACTGAATTTTTTGAAGCAGTTAGAGTAACTACTGATGACATGATTGTGTCTGGAAGCGACCTCGTCAAAGAAGGCAGGTTTGAAGATTTTTACCTTGAGAAGCTCTTTTGCAGTTACAAGATAAATTCTCTTAGCAACGGGGAGTTCATAAGAGATGGAACGTAAAATTGATGTTGGTGTTGAGGGGGACAAACCGGTACAACGTCTTAGGATTGAGTGTTGAAAGGTTTGTATTTTTTTTAATGTATACGCAGGAGCGTTACACGATGTAGAGTAGGGATATTCAATTTTGGATCTAACAATAGATTTGTAAACGTTTAATGCTTTCCTAGGTGGGAGTCCGGTGTGAATGTTGGTCAGAAGTTTGATGACATTTGAGCCTGTGTTGCAATTTTCGAGGCTATCCTTGTAATGCTCATGCTTGGTTAAACTTGAGTTGATTATTCTGCCCAAAAATTTAAAAGAGGAAGACGGACTGATTTTTATACCATTGATTGTAATGTAAAAAATTTTTTTGGGACCCTTAGCAAAGCGAACGACTTTTGATTTTTCCGGGTTGAAAGTTAGATTTAAGTCTGCACAAAGTTTGTGAAAAAGATTGGCTTTAGTGTCGAGGTTACGGACTGCTTCCATTAATGATTTTCCAGCAGAGATGATGAGGAAATCGTCAGCATATTGAAATAAATGGGTAGAATTGTCCTGTAATTGATGTAAACCGGCTGTGTATAAATTGAAGAGAACTGGGCTGAGACAGCTACCTTGAGGTAAGCCTCCACAAACTTCGAGTGTATGTGAATCTAATACGAGAGTTCTCGAGGAAAGAAAGTTGAGAAAAGTATATGCTCAATACAATACAATTTCCAGATATTTTCAAAATACTTCATAAAATGCTTGGCATTTATTTAGCTCACTGACATTCTGGAGAACAAGCTGATTCTTATGAGTAAAGTTATGATTTATTAACACATATTCTCAGTCGTTTGGAATTTCTATACAAATTATTGAGAATATTATTCTCGCTTATTCTCGCATCGATGGCTTTTTTACAAAGACCTGTTGAATTATTGAGAACGAATATGCGCTTATTCCTTAAAGTGGTACAATACATGCAAAATTATCGAGAATTTTATACGCTTATTCTTAAAAGTCGCACAATACATGCAAACTTATCTAGCATTGTAAACAAACGTATTCTCTCAGATGGTTGGATTTTTATACATGCGACACTCAAGCGCTGTGGCCATATTTTACTTAATTTCTTTGTTGCGTTATACGTTTTTAAAAGTTTTCAAACTTATTAAGATTTGTTGAACTTTTTGTGTGTTCATTGCTAAAACTTATCATCGCGGATACCGTACGTGTTTCCTTTAAATACAAAAAAAAAAAAAATAAATAAATAAATATAAAAACATTTGACATTATCTTCAGTAGTTTCCCAAACCTTTTCAAGTGAGTAGTTATTTCACAAATAATAAACAGTAGACAACCATAAGGCATAATGGCCCCGGGGTCGCCAGATAAAAACTCGAATAGATTTCATCTGTTAGCTGACACATCCCCCCTAAGCAAAAAAAGTAAAAATTCCGATTTTCCGGTGCTGCCAATCAGTGACATAACTCCTATTGATAAGCAATATATTGTTATTTCTTCAACCGATGCTAGACTAACAATTTCTCAAATTAGCCCTTTTGCTATAAAAAAAGCTCTAGAGAGCATTACATCATACATCGACTCCATCTCGATTCTACGCAATGGGAATTTACTGGTCCTCGCTGGGAACCCGCGCGCAACCGAAAAGCTCATAAAGTAAAAATCTTTAGCTAATCTATGTGCTATTTCCGCTAAACTGCATGAGAAACTTAACTCAGTTAGAGGCGTGATTTATGCTCCTTGCTTAAAGCATGTGCCGGAAGATGAAATTATTCGCGAAATGAGCAATCAAGGAGTGACTGAAGTATATAAATTAACCAAACTGAATGATGACGGAAAAACACGCTCTCCTACAGGAAGGATTATTTTAACTTTTGATCGCTATCGATTACCGCGAACAGTTGATGTGGCGTGGTATAAATGTAAAGTAGAATTACACATTCCAAATCCTATGAGGTGTAAAAATTGCCAACGCCTGGGTCATACGGCAAAAAGATGCATTAGTGCTGCATCTTGTGCTAATTGTGGTCCTCCTCCACATGCAGAAAGCTGTACCCGTAGTTTCTGCATAAATTGCAATGGTCACCACTCAGCTTTAGACAAACAATGCTCATGTTTTGTACAGTTGCGTGAAATACTAAAAATCAAAACAGAAAATTACTGTAGCATGAGCGAAGCGCGACGCACATACCGGGAAAGAAATCCATCTGTAGCCCAAGGAATTGGCAAAAGTAATACCTACGCTGCTGTTGCCTCGCAAAACAGGCCTAATAAGCCTTTAACTCCAACGCCTTCCAATGAAAAACCTGTTCTACCATCAACCAAATATTACATTGCGAAACCAGTTTCATTACCCACCAAAGATAGTATTGCAAAAATCAATACAACAGCAAATATTGAAAAAATGAAAACAACAGCACGTATGCCAAAATCTAATAAACTAGCTCTCAACTCTAATCAACAAATTACAAGCTGTAATGAATCCAATCTTTCATCCCTCAATCAACCTTCAATTTCAAATCATTCACGTGTGCCCACTCGTTGCACTTTAAATTTACGCAAACACCTAAGTACAGATTATTCTGCTGGTAAGAACAAATTATTCACGCAAAATTCTTATAGTGACATTTTCGACGGAGACGCTGATATGTCAACTTAACCTAGTTTTCACTGCATGTCACTACAATTAAATAAAGTTTTTAAAATTCTACAATGGGACATTAAGGGACTTCTTAACAATTTTGATGAACTCCGCACCCTCGTAAGTGATCTCAGTTCAACCTTTATATCGCTTCAAGAGACCCATTGTAGAACCTCTTTTATTCCTATTTCACCCATATCGTATACTGGATACTTCACGAATGCTGATCAAAATTTATATTCCAAACAAGGAGTTGGTGTGTTTATAAAATCAAGTATACCTCACAAACGCATAAATTTAAGCTCAAATATACAAGCGGTAGCGATACAAATAATGTTAAACATAAAATTTACAGTGCTCTCGCTCTATATTCCACCTTCGCAATCGTTTTCTCAGCAAGAACTCTACAATTTATTTTCCGTTCTTTGCCCCCCATTAATTATATGCGACGACTTTAACAGCTGGAATACCATCTGGGTTTCAACAGTGAACAACACTCGTGGTACTGCTTTAGAAAAGGCCTTCATTCAAAACAATCTCTGCATTTTATATGATGAAAAACCGACGCACTTTTCAACTGATCACACTTTTTCACATATTGATTTAACATGTTGCTGTCCCTCCCTTCCTTTGGTTTCCTGGTCTATCTCTGATGATCTACATAATAGTGATCACTTTCCAATCAAAATCGATCTTAAACTTTCAATGTCCTCTGCTACTCCAGCAAAACGGGCGAAATTCCTCCTAGATAAAGCGGATTGGATCAACTACTCCAAGCAGGTGAAGTCATTTTTGAATTCAAAGCCATTTAACGGGAACTTCAACCATGATGCTGCTATTATGACTAAAGCGATTCGCACGGCTGCTCATTTTTCTATTCCTCAATCCAACAGCTCCTTTAAAGGAGCTATGGTTCCTTAAATGGGTTTATGGCACCGCTTTAAGAGATGTCCTGATCATGATAATATTTTATTATACAAAAAGGTCAATGCTCCATTCAAGAAGGAATTACGAAAGTCAAAGGTACTTAGTTTCGAACTTCTTTCGAAAATAATTCACAGAAATACATCAACGAAAGTTGTCTGGGACAAAATCAACAGACGCAATGGGACTTCAAACCTGAACGAAATTTCTGCCATCTGCTCTCCCAATGGAACTTTAACTGACGCACATGACATTTCTAATTACTTTGGACAGATGTGGTGCCATGTTCCTGGAAAATTGCATATCCAACTTAGAACTTGGAAGTTGTCTCTCCAATTTGAAGGGGAGGACACCTGGTCTAGACCGCATTTCCTACCAAATTATCAGTGCGCTGTCTAATTCAAGTAAAAAGAAATTGCTAGACCTGTATAATACGGTATTTTTGACTGGCCATATACCCTACATGTGGAAACTGGAAGCAGTTGTTCCAATTCCAAAGTCTAAAATTGTCTCCATCGCATGGGATTATCGCCCATTCTCTCTTGCCTCTGAAAGGTATTGGAAAAGATTATGGCATCTAAATTATCTTGGTTTCTTGAGTCCAAGAACCTGATAACAAAGCAACAAGTTGGTTTCAAGCGGGATAGAGGGTGCATCGACGCTCTGTTACATGTTGATTATTTCACAAGCAAAGCAATTTCCGAACGAAATCACGTAACAATTCTCTCAATTGATTTCGAAAAAGCATTTGACAGAGTTGGTCTTCATGTTATCTTAAGACTCTTGAAATCATGGAATGTTGGACCCAAATTCTTCAACTACATCAAATCATTCATGTCGCATCGGCGGTTCAAGGTTAGAATCAACAATCATCTTTCTAATTCCTTTCCGCTAAAGAATGGCATTCCGCAAGGATCTCCTCTCTCTGTCACGCTTTTCCAGATCGCTTTCAACGAAATTAGCAAAGTTCTTTGCCGTGTACCAAGAGTGGAACATTGTCTCTACGCGGACGATGTATACATTTTTACAAAAGAAAACGACAACACGAAAGCAATCAACATCCTCGAATCTATTGCATGTGAGATCTCCACATGGGCAAACTCGTCAGGAGCTAAAATTTCTATACAAAAATCAAAAAAATGCACATTTGTCGAAAACAAATGTGCGATGCAGGAAACCTACTGATGCATATTAACGACTTACCAGTACTAAATATGCAGACGCTCCATGTTCTCGGGCTCACGTTTTCCAACAATTATCGTTGGAAAGCACACTGTCTTCGGTTAAAAAACTCCCTTTTAACAAGGGTAAATTTCATACAGTACGTTGCTTGGAGAAGCCATGCGCATATTAACACTATTGCTTATCTTACCAAAATGCTTGTGTTAAGCAAGATTGACTATGCTTTGATAATTTATGGCAATAGCTGCAAATCTAATATCAACATCCTTAATCCGGTCTACCACCAAACAGTCAGAGCAAGTTGTTATGCTTTTCGGACGACGCCCGTAAATAATAATAAAATCGAAACTGGTCTCCCAATTTTAGAAAATAAACTTTATGAGTTAAAAGGCAAAATAGTCCCCAAGCTTGTTAATTCAAACAAATCTATTCTCGGTGATGACGTGAGAAAGATTATTATTGCGAAGAAAATTCCAATGTTTTAATCTGCAATTGAACATTGTTTGTACGTTGCAAAGGAAATGAACATTCCCTTAAGAATTTTCCGCTCTTTTGGTGTTAAACCTCCCTGGATTTTGAAAGACTGCTCTTTTGACATCTCACTGTCTATGCACAAGAAAGAAGATACTCCAAATTACGTCTTCAGGAATCTAATAGCTGAAAAAACCCAAGTATTGGAAAGTACTGGTTGGAATCTTTTATACACAGACGGCTCAAAATCTTCTGGTCTGCCTCCTGCTTGTGCCGTGGTAGATGCTACGGGACAGGTTCTTCTCAATCACATATTTCACGAAAGTAATTCAACTTTCACAACCGAAGCCAGAGCTATCCTTCACGCTGCGAAGCTTGCCATAAAGGCAAACTCAAAACCGTCATTGTTACCGTCAGTTTGTCTGTATTACAAGCTATTCGGAACCCTTCGACTTCGAGATGAAGCATCGTCAACAAATTAAGGAATATAATTACTACACCGGACGGAAAAATTAAAATGTTATGGGTATCAAGTCACATCGCTTTGTTGGGAAATGAGCAGGCTGATCGAGCGGCAAAGGTTGCTGCTTCTGCTCCTCTAATTATGGACGATGTCATGGAAAAGTTGGATCTTCAAAGATACATTGGAGGAAAAGTTAAAGAGAAAATTGCAGAAGAAAATTTACAATACTATCATCAACACTACTCTTGCATTAACCCTCAATTAATTCCACCTTTATATCCAACAAACGTTGAGAAAAGCTCATTATCTAATGTACATTTATTTATATTAGAGCCGATAGCCTGTGCTGCTAGTGCTCAATGCATTTTTTTAGTCTAAGAATTTATTTTATTAGTCTAAAATTAAAATAATAATAATAATAATAATATACATGCGACAGCTGTATGAATTGGAATTTTTTGTATATTTTTATGATATGACCATCGCTGATATTATCGATTCCAGTACTGGTGATCAGTTAACTTCGAATGTATTTTATTATACATTTTCGGCACCAGATGAAGCCCTCGAAATATTACCCCGTTCGTATCACGAAACGATGTGGTATATACACGGACGTCGTAAATTTAAATACGCTTTGGGTTTGGAATAAAACCAAACGGAAGAAAGCATCAGACGAAATTTATCGAAATTATTAATTGGAACGAACAGGAATTTTGTATTATTGTAATGTACGTTTTTGTTGTTGTTTTTGCTGAATTTATTCACGTTTTTTGTTTTTTTTAAATCTTTTCTAACATTGTTGTGATTTTTTTTGTACCTTTTTCTCTTTTTAAGATTAAAGTAAATGATTTTTTTTTCTCTTAATTTTTACATAATTATAATATATAATTATGGTGTTAATGACAGGAATGAATAGGGTCATAATGCACTGCGGGCATATGCGAACCTAAATATACATTTAATTTAAAATCCAAGATCACATGCGGTTAGCAAATAATGCACTGAGTTTTACCAAGAAGTATTCATCAGAGACTAAAGAATGAAACGTTTAGGTTTAGAAACGGATTATTCACAGGTGCCAAAAATTCGGCGAACATTTACTTAAATATCAGCCAAATATTACCGATTTGCCACCGCGTTCTATGCAAGATTCCTTTACTTCAGTTATAATACCGTTAAGTTCTGATAAAAGCCTACAAGACCAATATGTCGCATTTTTGGGCCATGTTCGATTAGGACGTTTAATGGAAGACATGGATATGTTTGCTGTTTGGGTATGTCATCAACATGTGCATGTCCCTTCTCTACCAGCGGATGTTCATTTGCCCTATATATTTGTTACTATACTAGTCGATAAGGTAACATTTTCCGGTGTACAAACTAGGGCCACTGAAGATATACGTATGTCAGGGCATGTTTCATGGGTGGGTAGAAGTTCAATGGAAATTTTTGTATGGCTAGAGCAAAAAGAGAATGGTTCATGGCCTAAAATTACACGAGCTTTATTTTTAATGGCTGCACGTAATGCCACCAATACGGGAGCGGCGCCAGTTAATCCTATCAAACCCGCCACTGATGAAGAGAAGAATATTTTAGATGGTGGCGAAAAACGTAAGAAATTGCGTCAAAAATTATAAGCGTCTTCCATATTCAAAGTGGAACCCAATGATTTTGAACAATCATTGATGTATGATCTGTATAAGCGTACCACACCACAAACGACAATCGCGTTAAATAAACGTGTTTTACCATCTAATTGCCGTTGGATGTCTGATTCTTATGTGGTGAATACAATGGCTTCGTATCCGGAAAATCGTAATGCCCATAATAAAGTATTTCGCGGCTTTTTAATGCGCACCGCATTGGAAATCAGTTGGGTGGGGGCGAATCTCTTTTGCAAAAATCGCCCTAAATTGGAGCATATTTGTGATATTAGTTTTGAGAAACCTGTGAGTGTTAATTCATTCATTAAAATGACTGCCTATGTGGTCTACACTGAAGTTAACTACATGCAAATGATGATGATCCTTGCAATTGTACGAAAATTTAGTTCTTTTCCCTTTTTTTAGAATTAGGTGATGGCTGCGATGGGTATATAAAAGATTCGGTCATGAATTCCAACGTAGCTATTTAATATCTAAGAATATTAGTCCTGCGAAAAGGCCATAATCAAGTGGAATCAAATGGGAACGCCGACAATCTCGCGAATAGCTACTGTATTATCCTCTTTCTTCTTATATCTTATTGCTATGGACACATTATAAAACATACACGGTGATTCTATGTTGCATTATTCGGTTGCCGAGACCATTATAATGACCGTCAAGTCACGCTATGTTACGTAAAATTGCCGTGAATTAGTGCTAATTATACGGTAAAACGCTTGTGGGAAGGATGTAGTAAGTTTATGCAGGTGCAGACCTACCCTTTATTATACCGCTTCTGCTTTGTCCGTCTGCCTGTCTGTCTGCAGCTTGTTTATGTATTCTTCTGTTCAAACTTCATAAGTTGCACATTGTCTCTACGGATGTGTTTTAGCCCAACACCGCACACAATCCAAAGTGACTTTTTTTGGGCATATAAACTGAATGAAAACCCTTCGACATACCATGGTCCGCTTCGTCGAACTAAAATGCTCTCCCTCGTTTTAATAATGAAACATTTTCCAAACTGTTAGTTCACATATAATTATAAATTTTCGCTTTCTCGAATATAATCACTTTATATGCATTTATGTATATATAAATGCAAGAATTTTAAAAATATTAAAAATGTCAAAAATTTAATTGTACAAAAAATACTTCGTCCTTTTTCTCATTCCTATAACAGTAGAATATGAAAAGGACTTGTTGAAGCCATTAACAACTATTTAGAGTCGGATTGTCTATTGCGGAAAGGCTTACTGGCAGAGATATTAAGTTAGAAAGCTCGGCGGCGTGGATATGTTTGACGGCAGGGTACTATTGAAAATGAAAGTAATCCAATGTGCCAATAATGGGCAAAAAAACTGTAAAGTATAATCTGGAGCAATTCCTACAAAGCATTTTAATTTAAAATTTCTTACATCAAAACGTTCAATGTCATACTTAAGCTATTAATTTGACGCGCTCACAATCAATGAATAATAATACATAGTTCGACGTAAATATCTTAAGTGAAATGCAACTTTCTTATAAAATTTGTGCTCAAGTTTATATGTGACGTAGGTATATATAAAAAAATTATGTGAAAACACATTTCACGGTACGCTATCAATTTGAGGCACTTGATAGAACGACATACAAAACTTTTGAATAAATACTTTACTTTAGAAACTATAAATCACTTATGCTATAAAAACCTTTGCAATTTTGACATTTTATTTTTTTGGCCTCGTCGGTTTCATCCATCGGCACAAGAGTGAAATATGTATTCGTCACAATTTCATCACGTTTGTGTCGAAGATTTTCAAAATTCAAGTTCTCCTAATATTTGTTATGGCAATATTTAAATACATGGAAGAATACCGCATAAGTTTAGCATAATTTTCAATAAAAGACTGAGCCAACTTTAGTAGAAAACGGACAGTTTTCACAGATAAATGTGAACAAAGATATTCTATTAATCCATTCAATTTAAGTGAATCGACAATGTGCTTGTTAAAACGTTCTTCAAATTCGCTCAGGGACATCGTTGCACCATTTTCTCGAATAGTGAAAGAATTTATGTTTTCGGAGCCATCATTGTGATCTTCGATTTTCGATGTATTGTCCGGTGTAGATTGTATTACAGACTGTAATGAATTGGAGCCATTTTGACGCTCAGTTCCACCTACGTTCAAGTCGTTATTTAACAATATGTCATTTCTTCGCAACGACGGCCTTCTTGTATTTGTACTAATGTTTGCTTTTGACTGCTTTTTGGACTTAAGTAGTTCTTTCAGATTTTCTTTGTCAGGTATATAATATTTATTTATTTATTTATTCTACTTATACTAGAAACTCAACTAAACAAATAACAGTCGAGTTCAATTGGCTCTTAATGCAAAACTTATATTAATTAATAATAAAATTTAGTATAAGTATAATAAAACAAATAAGAAGAAAAAAAAAGAAAAAGAAAAAAGAAAAAAAAAGCATGTACACTATCAGCATAGGGCCACACTTACAACCGGTACAGGACCAAATTGCAAATGAACCCTTAAGCCATCGCAAACATGCATAAGCTTGGCAACCGATAATAAATTGACAATAATTCATTTTCGAAACGTAACAACTTTTTAAGGATAAAAGCTAGTTTAAAAACGACATAGGTAAATCGCGCGTATTAAGGAATGTTGCTTCAATGGACTTTAAAGAGTCCGATAACGAGAATAAGTGGTGGACGTCATTTGGGTTCTTGCAAACGACTCTGAGCGGATTGAACAGCTCATAATTAAATTTACACTGATTAAGCTTAACCAAGATAAAGTGCCTAGAGAAGCGGTTAGGGACATTAAAGCTTATTTCACCAAGTAATGAAGGCGAGTCAATGGCACCATTTATTACTTTAATTAAAAAGGAAACGCCAAGAACAAACCTACGTTTCTCAAGAGACGGTAGCAGAAGCAACCTATTTTCATATGGAGGAAGAGAGGCAATCGGATCCCAACCCAAATTTCTAAGGGCAAACAGCAAGAATTGCTTTTGAACAGCTTCAATTAAATCTACGTAGCACCTATATGAAGGAGACCACACAACTGAGGCATACTCGAGTATGGGTCTAACCAAACACATGTACAGCCTTTTTGTAATGTAGGGATCATTAAGCTCTTTGGACCACCTTTTTATAAAACCAAGCGCGGACCTATCTTTTCTAATCGACAGCTCAATATGCAAGTTAAAACGTAACCTATGGTCAAATAGAACGCCTAAATCTGTGATCGAATCGACGTCCTCCAACTTATGCGAATCTATGAAATACTGAGTAATGAATGACTTTCTTCTAGAGAATGAAACTTCTTTCATTTACTCAGATTTAGTTTCAGAAGATTCAAAGAGCACCATGCAACAAAATTATCCAAATCACCTTGAAGCTGATGTGATTGCGATTCAACAAAGAAGGAAGAAAACAGTTTCACATCATCAGCATACATTAAGATCTGGCTGGAATTAACCACCGATGGGAGATCGTTAATGTATAAACTAAATAAAATGGGACCTAGGTGACTTCCTTGAAGTACGCCAGAGATAACGGGGAATTCATCCGAGGTGATGAAGTTAAACAAAACCCTGAAGGATCTATTGTGCAGATAAGAGCTTATCCATTTCACTAAGTAGGGTGGGAAACCAGAGGCTTGGAGTTTAAAGATAAGTAGTTTGTGGTTAACCATATCAAATGCTTTGCTTAAATCAGTGTAAATAACATCTGTGCGAGAGCCACTAGAAAAAGCCTTGAAAACATGGCAGGTAGACGCTAACAAGTTGGTGACTGTAGATCGCCCTTTCCGAAAGCCGTGCTGGTGCGGAGAATTATACGAATTAATGGCAAAGGCCAAATGCTGAGTCACAATACGATCGAACAATTTGGGCAAGACACTCAACTTGGCTATGTCTCTGTAGTTCTCAACAAATTATCTACTTCCACTCTTGTGGATAGGAATAAGGAAACTACTCTTCCAACGTGAAGGGAAAACACCTAAATTCAAGGACAGGTTAAAAATACTTGAGATCACACCACATAACTCGACAGCGCAAGATTTAAGTACACGTGATGGAATTCCATCAGGTCCAGGCGAACAACTGTATTTTAGAGAACTCAACCCTTTAAAGACGTCATCTTCCGAAATAACCAAGTTAGGTATTGAAACCGAGTTATTTATAGGATATGGGTAGTTTGCTGATAAATCGAAATTAGCAATCGAAAAGTTTCGTCGGAAATACTCAGCAAACAGATTTGATATTTCAAAATCATCCGAGGAATCAGAGCCATTAAAAGAAACATGAGAGGGATATGTGGATATTTTCCTTTTAGAGTTAACAAATTTAAAGAAGAATTTAAGATTAGCAAACAGACAGGATTTAATGGACTGAAGGTATCTGCAGTAATAATGATGGTTGAGGGAGTTAAATCTATGCTTCGCCACCGAGTAAGCGACATAGTCGAGCGCAGAGCCATTTTTCGAATATTTTTTGAATAGCGAGTTTTTTCTATTCTTGTGATATTTAATTGTCTTATTAAACCAAGGGGGATACCTGCTTCGAGGTTGATCGGAACAGATGCAGCAATAGCTAGATTTAATGTATTGTAGAAGGATGACAATAAGCTTTCAATACTACCGGTTGAGAAATCAAGCGTCAAATGTGAAAGACGATGTTTTAGTAATACAATATTGATTTTATGAAAATCATAATAGTTATTTAAAAAAGTTTGAGTTGGCACATTAAGGCATTTCAACAAATCATCATTAATACGATGAAAGGAAATGCATATTGATGGATGATAAGGATCCTCAGGTAAAGTAAAAGGCGGACAACGATTTACGTAAATCTCGGGAAAATTGGCAAAGCCGAGATCAAGCAGTCTACCATTACAATTAGGGGTACGATTATATTGACCCAAATTATGATCAAACAATTCACTAAAGAAAACAACAGCCCTATCAGACGTTGAAGTAGGAACCAAACAGCGAGAATTATCAGTGTTACACCAAGTGACCTGAGGCAAATTGATGTCACCCAATGCAACGACCAAATCGATGCGTCTAGACCGATTGGCCACTTCACAAATGAGGGAAGCGTGTTTCCTGTAAATGGAGATATCGGAATTTGGGGGAATATAGGAGCAGGTTATAAATAGATGTTTATCAGGCATATTGACACGAATAGCGATAAATTCAACGTCAGGAGAAGTGGGAAATTCAATTATATTGGACGGGACTGACGCAGATATGGCAATTAATACACCACCACCAATGCGATTCACTCGATCATTTCTAAAGACTTGGAAAGAATTATGAAAAAGTTCCGACGAATGAAGATCGGGTTTTAGCCAAGTTTCAGTAAAGGCCAAACAGAAAAATTCCGTGCTCACTGAATTTAGAAAAGTGGAACGAATTTTCGAATTTACGCTCCTAACATTTTGATAAATGAGAGATAGTGGGCCTGAAGAAACAATTAGTTTTTTGAAGGCGACAGACTATTGCCTTGGTATTACGGGGACGATCACGAGGGATAAATTCCTTAACTAAGGATCCTACTGGCCACAGTGATTTGTTTAACAACATATCACTGTTTTCAGTCGGAACTAATATTTTAAAAGAAGATATTGCCCTAGCTTGAGAAGGAGCCATTTTGAAGATGCTAACACGCTTTAAGTTGACTGATGGGACTTTCGTCGCCAGATAACTTTTTATGTTATCCACCGAAGTTTCAGGTGCCAGTCTTGGCACAAATATTGCTTTTCTGGGAGGAACTGCAGTCAGGCAAATGTCATTATTTGGAAAAGGAGGGGGGTTCAAGGTAGGAGAGTTTCGAGTTGGGGAGAATATAGATGGGGTTATCGCCCTTGTACCGGCAGCTTGTGAGACTTGCCCAGCCTGTTGACCAGCATTCACACGCGAACAGCCAGGAGGAGAGGATGATTTATTTTTCTCTTCATTACTTTTAGGCGATGGCGCTTGATTAGAGTGAGTGGCGGCTCTGGGCGGAAATACCCTTGCCACTTCAGCGTAGCTTAAAACGGAAGGACTTACCGGCTTGTTTGTAACTATTTTATTGCCAACCGACTCAACAATATGGGAAACATTACTATTCATTTTAGAGTTAGAGGGAGCGGTAACTTGTACCAACGAATCAGATTTGGAGAAAGCCAGAGGTGACGTCCCACACGCTACGCTACGAGTAGAAGATGAGTGTCCAATAAAACGACACTCATCAAACCTAGACTTAATGAGCTCAAACTTTTCCCACAAGGAGCCGAGATTTCTACTCAATTCCAAGAAACCATTAAGAGTCTCCGTGAAAAGTTTATAAAAGTCAATGTCCCTCTGCCTACAGTAAAGAAAATGTGCAAAAAAATAAAGTATTAAAAATTTTTACTGTGTTAAATAAAGAAATTGTAAGAAATTAACAGCAAGTAGATTTTATTCATGCGTACATTTTTATATTTTGATAAGGAAACCCATTTGAGGTGCACAAGTTTCCCTGGGAATATCGTTGGTGTCTCCTTATGAAATAGCCTTGTTAGAATAGAATCAATAAATTGAAGTAATATTCATACTGGCAGCATGCAACAACAAGTATGTGCGCCGCCACATTAATGATTATATATACGCCATTGTTAGAATAAATTAGCAATTGTTTTTTTTTTTTTCAGACTCATCTACAGATTTTTTACTTTTTTTTTTTAAGACTCATCTGCGATGATTAAGGCAACAATTTTGTTGTTGGTGTGAAACTGCCACAAACTCATCAGCTGACTTGCTTCGATGTAGAAGGAAAGTAAATAAGTAAATATAAATCCTGAAAATTTCGATTGCACTGCTCACTTAAAAACTTTCCAGACATTCCTACAGGCGTTAGTGTGCTGCGGATATATTATACAGTTAAAACAGTCTCAATTCTTAAGTCACATACCCTTAGAAACGCACGTGTAATGCAATCAAACACATCTATATTTAACGCGTAAGAAAATGTTATCCTGCTAACAAAAACTGAACCCGTCTAATTAAAATAAAAGACAATGAGAAAATTAACGAAATTAAAATTTTTCCTTTCTTTCGCTTCTCATACTTTACGATATAAATTAACGGTCTCCTCCATTATTATTATCCTTTTGCCTTTCTTATGACCAAAAAAAAAAAAAAAAAATTGGAAAATTATATCTTTTTTTGAAGTGGTACAATTGTTACCTACTTTGAAAATAGGTTTTTTAACATTTTTTTTGAACTCGCACGAAAGAAAGTTTATTAAATATTATTAAATAAATTCATGAACTGCACAAAGTTCTGATAAATAAATCAATTCAATCTTCGAATGTTATTTGTCTGTTAATCGTTTAATCACATATTTCGTTTACCTTATTATATTATTATCTTTCAAATAAATTTCAAGTATTAAGCTTTTCTATGGGACACTTTTTCCCACCTGAGTTCGCGTTAATGCAAATTTCTTTTAAAGCGAAAAGTTAAATTTGATTTCACAAGAACCGCAAATAAAAGGTAATTAAAATATAATGAAAATGTATTAATAAGTTTCTTACTTACATCCTTATTTGTATTTAATTTTAGATGAAAAGACAATTAAACCCCGTTCAATGCCGCCCATTACCGCCTCATTGCGTCCTCGTCCTAAGGTAATTATAATGTTACGTAGGTATATTTATAAATTTCTTATTATTATTCTATTTTAGATTAGAATAAAAAAGAAGTCCTAGTCGCTCCGTTCATCGCCTCATATAGATGAAGATTCGCTGTATATCAGAGGGAAGTTTGCATTTACCCTTTTTTATTATTATGTATAAATTGTTCATTTGCTTTTATTTCGTTTTAGATTAAAAGAACAAGTATACATCTGCATAATAATTGGGGCGTTATTTATAATTGCAAATATTATATGAGTTTTAAATTAAGTTTATAATGGTGTAGGCCTACAGGGGAGCCAGCTAATTGGCAACTTTAAGGGTGGTGTGGAAAACCGCTTTCTTTTATCGTTCCATGGTCAGCTTACGCTGAATAAGTCTATAAGAATAAATGCAAAACTGCTATTTTTTGTAGAGGAAGGTCAACACCATCGATTTTAGCCATTATTTGTGACAATGAATGTTTGACGATTTGATTCGAAAACTTGTAATTGCAGGCGTTTTTTAATCAAATCAAATGGATAAACTATAGTTTTTGAAAGCATCCCCGAAGACTGTTCACGCTGGTAACTGACTGCAAGATCAAAATAATTAAGGACTATTTATTTTTTATTTTTTGAGATCTAAATTTGCCTACATTTATTTAAACAATTGTATGTATTAATTATCAATCAACAATCAACAGTCAACAATCACACGGAACAAGTTTGCATTTTATAACTATTTTCTATACTTCTCGAAGAGAATAGTTCAAACTGATCATTTCGTAGTGTTATTCTTTCCTTACCTTCTATCACATTTGTCGTATTTCAAAAAAAAGCTTTATCTTTGTGGTAGGTTAGTCAGTAGAGGCATAAGATTTACCGATTGGGCGCACATTCACTAGGTTCCGGCCAAGCCCATACCTGTTTGTCTCTTTTCTTCTGGCCGTCACCGTCTTGCGTCGGTAGGAGACATCCTATAGATGTTGTTCGTTTAAATTCATCATCCATTTTACGTTTCTGAAGTTATTTTCTCTTAATTTATTGCGTGGACCTTGGCATTATTTGTTGAATCCAATACTTACATAGCTAACTGGCTAGAGGCGTAACAGCCGTACATAGCTATATGGGAAATAACGTCCCGTTCTCAATAGTAGTAAGATGATATAGACAAATAATGTTTGGACTACGTACGGTACGAATTAAAAGTAAGCCTTTGTGTAATTGCTACTAGTTTATGACGGAACTCAAAGGAAATACATAAGGTTTTTAAAAGAAGAAAATTAATTTGGCTAAATTTGGGTCCCGTTGGTTTACGTTTTAGTTTTTCTTCCATAAAGGCCTTTCGATCGAAACCCAAGGTATAATTGTTGATATTTCATCATGAAAATCTAAATGAATATGTGTAATGTGGTGCAGTATGTCTAATCGGTCGTCTTTGTTCAACTATTATCTCTCTTGTTTGTTTTCTATTAACTACATATAATTATGCATTCTTTTCAAGACATTAGTACAGTAAACGTTTTCCCATGTATTTATTATATATTGCAAAGCAACAATTGGTTTTAAACGAAATAATATAATTAGAAATAAATAAACGTTTTCGATAATAGTGCTTCTCACTTACTTTGATACCAAAAAGTTCAAGTCACATGTTTACAGTGCACGTTTAATAATTTATATAAATTTTTGAAAAGTTTTAATTTCTTAAATATATTCGAACAAAAATTTCAAGTGAATGAGTTCACAATCAATCCCTTGTGAAATAACATTCAATTATTATTAAGCGATATTTAACGAGTTTTAGAAATTTCGATTTATATATATATATATACATATATATAATTAGGTGCTCTATATATGCTTGTAAAGTGTAAGACTGTTTATATACATTCGATCCGGAATTTCGCTATTTATTCATACACTTATATATATAAGATTGTAAATTCATTCAAACCACTTGCATGAGTATATGTAAAAATTAACAGGAAATATTCAAAAAAAAAAAACTTAATCTCGTTATAGTTGTTTTGATAATGCGTTAACGTTTCAGACTAGAAAAGCGTGATTGACCATTTCTTACTTATTACATCTTATCATACTTTCATAGCTGAAATATAGTTTTCATTTAATTATTCAATTCTCTTTAGTAGATGCGGCATTTGAAAACTTACATTATTAACAGTTAAAATGGACATTTATACGTGCGAATGTTTTCGCCATCAAACCAGCTAGCTCACTTTTCAATCCAATCATGCGCTTTTTAGTTTTATGATTTTATGACAAATATCTTTCACTTGTTGGGAGAATTCATCACGCCTTTTACGTCTTCCATTAAGTATATTCCTAAGACTTTAATAAAGCCTCTTCATTTACTTTTTGAAAAAATTTTATATATTAAAAAAAACTTTTTTACTTTTTACTTGACGATCCTATTTATTTTATCCGTGGTCAAAATTGAAATGACCGATTGTATGAAAGACAGAAAGAAATGCACGTCTGCAAAATTTCTGGTAATTTGCAGAAACCGTTATCAGCTTTCACTATATATGTGAAAACACATATACATTAAAAAAAAATAGCTGAATTGAAAACGCTTGTCATGCCAAATACTTCTATTGACAGTGGTACGGAGATGAAACAAAATGCGAAAATAAAAAAATTTGCACTTATTTTAATTTTTTTTTTATTTTTTTTATTTATATTGATAAATATATATATATAAATATTGTAAGTTTGTTGCGCTTGGTGATCTTCTCTACAATAATTTTTGGCTAACTCCGCTTCCGCATTTCTCTTTCTAATTCTAACGTCAAGGTAATTTACTCCTAAATATGTATATTCAAAGTTTTTTTCAGACAGCGGCATATATAACACGAACCCGAGTAAATTCGTTCGGTGCATCACTCCGTTACTGCAGGATCCCACTGTCTGCAAAACGGCAAGTCGTGCCATGATTGTCGCCTGCACGCGCTTGTCAACGTTCGGCACCACCATATGTTGATGCTTAGCGGCGTAAAACATGTTGTAGACGCTGTTGAATGTCTTGTGGACCGATGGTTTCGGGAACGCCGGATTATTTCGAGAATATAGTTAGATTGTCTTTATTGTTTACCGCAACTATACCATGGCCGTTTTCTATATAAATGTTTTTTTTTAAGAGTCAGATCTTGTGTGTAGCGGAGCTCAAGTATATTTAGGTGGCATGCCTAATGATAGTCACCAACTTAGGGCAAGTTTCTACTCCCAACAAGGTTCGCAATTTAAGGGATGCCTCGGTCAAGCAAGAGTCGGAGATCTTTTGCTACCGTATTTTAGTAACGAAGAAATGTATCCACGCATTAAAAAAGTTTTCGGTTAACCCAAGCTACAATTTCATTTGAATTCAATTCGTTCTGCAAAAACGGAGGATATTGCTGTGATCCTGCGGATGATTACGCCTGCACTTGTCAATCAGGTTACGATGGCGACGACAGTTCTAATGACATCGATGAATGTTTGGCAGCCGAGTGTTTCAACAACTCGATCTGCATAGACAAAGTTGCAGACTTCTTATGCAAATGTTCACCGGGCTATGACGGGCGTTACTACGAACACGATATTGATGAGTTGTTCTGCGGCAAATATGCAGATTCCGCAGATTCGTACATGTTTAAAATGTTCGCCAAAATTCGGTTTTCCTTCAACAGCTTCGATGTAGCAGTCGTAAATTGAAGACAACATAAAATAAATAATAGAAAACCAATGCATGCTTTCATTTTTCGTATTAAATTATTTTCCTTAGTTTGGATACAAAAAAACAAAGCGATGTGATAAAAACTTTTAATTTTTAATTCGTTGTTATTGTTTTGTCGTTTTGACTTGATTTCATTTCATTTAAGTATAATTTGCCAACAAGTGAGAATGTATGCGTATGAATGATAGATATATTGTTGGTAGCGTTAGCCTTAAAAATTTTCTCTTTGAAAATTAATTAGAATGTATTGAGCTTAATTTACTTGCAAGCAATCAGTTCGTTCGATGTAATGAATATAATATTAATTATAGCACGTGATTCAGCCGACATCGAACGAAGGAATTTGGTAAATATATGTAAGCTAGTGGTTAAAAATTGCTGGAGCAATCCTTACGATATGTACGACGTGTGCTCGATGCGGATCACTTGCCGTTACAACATATTTTCATAGTTACTGAACATGTCTAACCGTATAAAACCTGGTTAAACTTGATTAAACCTGATTAAACTTGATTAAACATTATTAAACATTATTAAACATTTCAAAAATTGACAGCCAAAAACCATATAAAACAATATAAAACCTGATTAA
>NW_023998563.1:66029-95639 GCF_014805625.2 Glossina fuscipes
AAAATTGACAGCCAAAAACCATATAAAACAATATAAAACCTGATTAAACATCATTAATCTGCAAATGATGAAAATGGAAATGGTTCGAAAAAATCAGCCGCCGGTGTTCTTTTTCGGTGTGTGATATCTTATTGATGGTCAAGTCGGAGAATAATTTCCAATCAAGGTCCTAAGCTACAAACTGTTCTTCAGTTCTCGCTGCGAGTTTGTAGCTTAATTTCTCGACGAGGAATTATCTGACTGGACCAACCGGATAGCTGCAAGCTCCTCAGTCGCTCCACCAGCTCCATTATTTCTGGTGATGACTGGGGCCGCCTCGTTCAGCAGGATGTTGAACCAGGTCAACAGACTCCGCGCTGCACCTCTTCAAAATGGATTTGCACTATTCTATCATGTATTGTCAGGGCATCACGAAAGTGATGCTTCTCCGAAAGAAGCACTTTACCGGAAGAGAGAATCAGCTCGGAGCCGCCGATTTACTCTCACTTGCGCCGCCTGCACTGACCAGGCATAATGCTCCTCGATTATCTCCATGTATTCCTGGAAGAACTTTTCGAACTTTTCGGCGCCGTTAGAACCGTTCAAATTAGGCATACTTTTGATCGTCTCATTGATAGAGTCTTTACGTTCTTTTATCACGTCCCTTTTCATGAAGCCCCCGAATTCTTCCTCCTCAATTATCTTCCACATCGTCTCCGCCGCCCGCATAAGTCCAAGTTCTTCCGCTTACCTATTTTTTAAGCTATCAAAATACCTGTAGAAAGCTGGGAATTATCATAGAGAAATTAATGGTTGATTTATAGACTAGAAGGCTTAAAGAATAGAATTGCGGCAAGAAAAATGCTACATCGAATGTGGTGGACAATGACTTGGCGGGTGTTGGCGATTACCTTTCCCTTGATAATGGTGTCGAAAGAAAAGATTCCTATCTTTTACAATTACATACTTCGAATGTTTTACAGATTGAATGTAAAATTCTTTAGAATATGATCGTGTATATATTTTAAGCATTTCATTTACTACAATCAATATTTCTTTAAAAGCATAGTATATTTTAAAAATATTATTTACGTCAGTACATCTTGTGTAGCAACGGTTTTTATGAGCACAAAATCTTTACACAAGGTCTTAATTGGGATATTAACTCATTCGATCAATGAGGTGTTGAATTGGGCAAACAATTGGCAAAAAGGCTTGAGTCCGAATTGACACATAAAGAATTGATATTCCATCATGATTCTTCCACAAATGGCCTGATGAATTTCATTAAATCCATTTCATTTCAATTGTAGCCCACTCAAGTATGCTTTTTTATACAAATGTAGAATGTTTACAAATCAATGGGTGGTGTACGAATTCGAAATAAAAACATCTGGGTAGTCGTGATTCTTGCCTATTCGGCTACTCACTCAGATATTGATCTTTTCAGAAATAAATAGACTGATATAGGCAAACAAATTGAAGAGCACATATATAAACATATATAAACTTTATATTAAAAAAATTTTTTTTTCACAATGTCCTCTTGATCCGTAACACACGAACAGATCCTTAAGATATCGAATCATCCAATTTACAGCTGTGAAGAAAAACTTATAATAAAACAAATTTCGTGTGACCGAAATTCAGCGAGTCACCTTAGAAAAAAATACCAACGAAATCCATGGCCAGGTGAGGGACATTGTGGAAAGATGCATTTGTGTTGTGTGTTTTCTCTAGATCACCAGCGTATTCTATAGGAAGAGAGAAAGACAGAAAGCTCCGTTACCGTCCAAAGAAGCTGCGTCCTCCAGAAAGTGAAAGGAGATCATTCGAATAGTCCAGCACCGCAGCAGGCGATCTATGCAGATGATGGTGTTGGTGTTTGCGTGAAGCGGTTAGGGTGAACAAGTTAGAGAATTGCTGGCACGAAATTTATGAACATAGCTATCTTAAAAATGTACATCAGTTTTAAAGTTGTAACTCGAACAAAAATTAAATAAATACTGAATTGTTTTGATTAAAAGAGAACTTTTTACGTAGTAGATTTTCTTTTTATTTGTTTATATGCTAGTGTAAAAGAACAGAAGACTTGGTAAAAAGGGATTGCAAGAGAAAGTCTAATATAATGATGAATTCATCATTTATATGAATTAATAACTAACAATATGGTGGAACCGAGCAGTTAACATTCATTTTTATGGAAAATCTTTGAAAAAAGAGGTATAATAATAAACTCTCTCTGGCTTTTCCTCCGACTCCCTCAGTTATTAATGCAATGTAATCGAAAATTTGAGAGGAAGAATTGGAAAGCTGGCGACAATCGTACATAATTAGCCTCTAAGAGATAAGCAATTGTCTTCGGAAAAAAACAAGGCGATGATCGCAATGTGTAGTGTGTAACGAGCTGCTAAAACCGAATGAAAGTGTTACGGGAGATGTCTACCAACAACAATTAAACAAACTGATCGATAATTGCTGGAAAAGAAACTATTTCTCTTCCACGATATCGATGGCTGGGCCATTCGTTCCAAGAGTTGTCAAGAATACACTGTTGCAGCTCGAATTGAAAGTTCTGCGAACTTCAACATAGAAAGCATATAAACAGTCTTAAACACTTGTAAACACTTTGGAAAAATAGCGGAATTCAACATAGAAAGCATATAAAATCTTATTAAACAGGCTTAAACAGTCTTAAACACTCTTAAACGCTTCTAAACACTTGGAAAAAATAGCGGAATTAACATCGAAATCCCACCCTCCACACAAAACCAAAGCCGAAAATTTAAAGAGTGAAATTTGGAAAAATAAATTTATAAATTAAGACGACAGCAAATAATTTCGAATATTTAAGATTGCATTGACTGTATTTGTTGAACAAATCGAATAATATCAAAATATACAAAACAATGTATTACATTTTTTTTTTCGTAGTAATATTGCGGCGGTAAAAAGCACGTAATGTTCCACATTGGATCCTTCAATTTCACTACCTTTCAGATATTTGTTCAGTATACGGAAAATCTGCGAGTTTGGTACTTAAAAGCGTGCTATACTGTTTACCATATGTTTCTGCATAATTTTAATAAAAATTAAGTATAAATAAGTAAGTATAGAAAATTAAGTAACTGTTAAAACTTACAATCCTTAAACCCGTAAACGCCTTTGTGATGCACATAAAGCTTGCATATTAAAGCTTTCAATATTTTGTGCTATTGATTACTACTACTGTTCTCTCGATTAGCAGGTAATGGTACTTGCAAAGCATTCATTACTAAGAACTGATTCATCTTTATGCTCATCATTCACATAATTTTGTAGCACTTTAGGGTTTGCTCCCTCTCTAGGTGGTGCAGTTTATAAAATTGCATCTATCTAAGAATTGCCTTCAGCCACACGAATTAAACTCTCAAACACTGTGAAGAAAAAGAATTTTAAATATATTCTTCATTTATTCAAACTGTTAAACTAACCATGGAATGTACTTAATACTGCTCATTAACGCCAATCGGCTTGTAAGCAGTTTTAGAAGCAATTTTAGGCTCCTCATCTTCGAATTGAATTGGACGCGCAACATTTGGCCTCATATCTATATTACTTCTAATTGCTTTTGATTTTTTTTTTTTTTTTTGGTTTGTTGAGTAGAGATGTCGAGATAATAAACTGTCGTAATTTTGGTCACCTATAAATATAATTTCAGATCCTTTGTTATGTCGGAATCATCAAGTTCACGCGACTTTCTTCTGACAAATCCCTTCTTATGGTTTATTCACAATTAAACGTATATAGAACTAGAAGTGCAATTTGGGTGTTGTAAAACAACGCAAAGGTGGAATATTCTGAGTTGTCCGCTTATGCATATTCTACAAGATGGCGATTCCCTACATTTACGCAAATTAAGACGCCTGAGATTCACTCAACTCTAAACCACTAAAGTGTCTAAAGTTCGCTTTAGTTTAGTGTTGTATTAAATGACAGGGGCAGCTTTACGTCATTGCCATAGGCAGCTATTATTTCTCTACATAAAGTACAATTGTAACACTTTGCACACGGCTTTTCAGATAAAAGGGAAAATCACTTAACCACAATATTCGGAAAAACTTAAAGTAAATTTAAAAATGAAGAAAGTCCTGATTTACCCTATCAAAAGCCTTAGTGAAGTCGATGTAAATAACGACAGTTTGCTGACCTTTCGAAATCCTCTCGAGGGTATAAAATGACATCCTAAAAAATGACAAATAAAATAATCACATAGACACAAAACTGATTCCAAGAACAATGTTGACCTGAAATTCACGCAACGTTCAAAACGGTAGATTTTTCATACAACTTTCCATCGAGAAACCTAAAAAGCGTAAAACATTAATGCCTACGAGCGGCGATCGTATGTTAAAAAGGTCAAAAAGGTTGGAAGGTGTAAACGGATGTAGTTAGTTAGTTTGGAAGTAATGAGGGGATTTAAACTTTTTCCCCTCAAACCGTCGAAGGACGGTTGCACTAAAGAATTACACCTGCTATAGGCCTTATCAGGACAAATGGACACATTCGCTACTGTGAGCATTATGCGTTTTATTAGCTTTGAGAAAATTAAACTTCGACAAGTGATCAAAAATAATAATAATACCAATATGAGCAAAAGATATTCTAGGGTAAGGACCTAATAAATCGAGACATAATGTTTGGAAAAGACGAACAAAAGCAGTGGGTTAACGCATAGGTGGCCTTAGATTCTTTTATTTGCTTGCAAATGCCACATATAGAGCTGTACAATTTTTAAAATATTTTCGGCCAATAGAAAACCATTTTTAGACGATAAATGGTTTTGGTTAAACTTCTATTTCAGAAAAATAGAAACCATAACTTCCAAGACTTTTGTTCTTCCGCATCGTACTGGGTTCGTTTGTAAATATAACCATCATGGATAATTATGCGGGGTAAGTTGCAATCGATATTTTAAAAAAATATTGCGAGGATTGGAAAGTATCCATTTCGATGGCATCGAGCAATTTTTCTATACACAATTTATCCAAATGTAAGTAGTCCATTTTTTCCAAGTCTTCGGAGTAAATGCGAGACACCGAATCAGATGTTTTTTCGATGCTTAATTCAGAAATTGAAATGTTTCTTCAAGGGTAATGCTTGGAACTTTGCAATTTCAATGACCATCTAGTCAAACGACCGTGTTGATATTTTGCCATATTTTGGGACATCAACCATTTAAGAGAAGTGTGATCCGTAATAACTTTAAGCTTCATTTCTTCGTTTTCATTCTTAAAGCTAATACGAGTCCTATTCCAAATTTTGCATTGCAGAGAAAATGGATTACTGAAATCTCTTAGTCTCATTCCGGTCTTTAGCCTCTGCCACGGGACAAGAACAATCGTTCTCCTGCCTTGTTAAAATGTCTAGTTTATCTAACGACACACAAATCACACAAATCAAAGCGACGAAGTTCGCGTCTGTTAAAAGTGTCGTACTGGATAGAATTGAGAAATTCGAAAAAGCAAATCCACGTTTATAAATTGATGTCAGACAAGGTATACTCTTAATATTCTTAAGTCGAATGAGATCATTTCATACAAACTATAACTTTTATTACCCGATTCCGAGCGAGACGAGGAAGAAGAGCCACTCCATATACCTGCCGTTCCTAATCCAATTTTATAGTTACGTTATACGGACCGCAACACTATATGGGTCTCTATGGGCGGATATGATGCCGGCTGCATTTACGAATTGCAACCAGATGTTAAAGAGCCAGTACGTTCTACCATTATAAAGGACGGAGACGACTGCGAAATTCACTCGTGTCTTGATGTGTAGGTTGCGGAAGATTTACACTTCATTTATAAATCAAATATTATAAGTTAAACGTTGCTTGCAGAGCAATCTAACAGATTTTACTGATATATGAAATTATCTTTGTTTTAACATGTATTATCCCTTAAACGGCACTATCCCGTCTATACTAAGTAGTTGTGACTGTAATAGTTTGATTTCGGTCGGTTATGATGGCAATATTTTCATTTATTTATGGTTTGGAGCGGAAATACGTCAAATTGAGCGAAGAAATAACGCTTCTACAATGGCATTGATAATTTGATCTGCCATTGTCGATCCGAGTTATCCATCGCTAGAACAGCAGAAAATCTTTGCTGAGCAGAAACGACAAGAGAAAGCGGCCGAAGTGCATAAACGTAACATTTTAACGGAAATTTCAAGACTCCAAGAAAAGTTCAACCGGCTGATGCTGGAAAATAAGAGAACTAAAGAGGATTTATGAATTGAGTACATGCTACTGGATGTTCGAATTACAAAACAAATGCGGGACGAACTACAACTCGAATTGGATGATGTACGAGACGATCTAGCCCATGACTTGGAAGTAGCTGGGGTCGACAATCAAAAACTTTATGATCATTTTATGAAGAATTTGGATCACATACCAATCAAAACAACAAGTTTCGGGTAAGTATTAATTGCTCTGGCTCCTGAAAAATTACAATTTGCATCAGTGTCTCTATATCGCCGTGCATTTTCTAGACTTACTGAAAGCGGTTTTAGATTATATACTTTTGCTCTCAATTATTGACTGCATATATAAACTTTCCCTGTATTGAACAATCTTTTATACACAGTTCTAGTGCTCAAATCTATACTTTTCGCATCGAACGTTTGGATAAAAAATTCGAAGCAATTAAAATGCATGTTGAGGAACTTTTGCATTTGGAAGCATTATTATTATTATTATTATAATTTTAGACTAATGAAATGAATTCTTAGACTAAAAAAAGACATTGAGCACTAGCAACACAGGCTATCGGCTCTATTGGAAGCATTAAAACGGCGGTAAGTAACATTTCTTGACGTTGTAATGGAGCTTGTATATAGAGAGTCAAAGAACAAGAAGAGCATAGCAAAGCATAACATAATTTACACGTACTTTCAATTAATCGTAAATACACGCTACCGATGACGAAGAGAGAACACTACGAGATGTGAAAAACCAGATTCGTAAGACAAATATGAATACTACGCAAATGCACGAGATGCATTTTTTATTGCTCTAATTTCCAAATGTAAAACATGAACATGAATGAAGCGAATTATATGGGCTGTGAATTCAAAATCCTTACTCCTCTAAAATCGAAATACACTGATTTGTTCTAGGCGTTGTTTCGAATAACCCGGGTTTTTTTCTTTTTTGATATAAACGTTCGGCGCTAAAGATAGTCTGCTTCCAGAGATAAGGATAGGTCGGTTTTTTTTAAGCTTTTTTTTTTTTTGAAATTAAAGTTTAGTATTGGTTTGGAATGCAAAAAAAAAAAAACAAGAAGAGAACTTCAAACAGCGAGAAATTTGGATAAATGCAAAAGAGGTGCGAAATTTACATTCCTTTCGCTAATAGTTAGTAGTATTATTGGTTAATATAAACGTTTATATGAAACTTTTATCAATATCTACTTGTACGCACGGGTCGCCCTTAAACGTTCATAACTTATTTGGAAATTAAAGCAACAACTTAAACACATCTATACTTAACACATAGAGCTCCTAGTCTCTGCCTGCATGATGTGAGTATATGTTTTCAATTATTTACCAGCGAGGACAAGTTTGAGGCTCCAGAAGAGAAAGGTGAAGAAGTGCTTGAACTGCCTGAGGATACCTTTTTTTTCGGTGGTGATCCGAATGCAATAGTGCCATGCTTCAGCAGAAAAATGGTGCGCCTTTTACTGAGATATCTTTCATGCTAATTTTATGAGGTACAACGTCTGCATAATTGGGAAAAAATGGAAAAAAGAAAACCGGATCCCAATAAAAATCATCCAGACGATGATCCCAAGATGGAAGAGGCACGAACAACCCTAAAAACAACAAACAACAAATTGAAAACAGGCGCACAATACGAACCGCAATCGTTTAAAACTTTGGCCTATCAGTATCATGAGGTTTTAATGCTACGCGAACAGCCTCACGCAATCCTTTCTAATTTTAATAAAACAGTCTTCGAACTGCGGAATGTTAAATGACTTCATTAAAGAAAAACGTTGGCGATTAAAGACCATTCATGAAAATATACCGAATTAAATCCAATAAATATGGACGAAGATTATCCAGAGATCAATTTAACAGAGAAATATTTTCCTGGCTGTGGTACAGAAATCAAGAATATATTATACCTTGAGAAGGTCTACTTCCGAGGCGATTAATAAGCAAAATTAGAAAGTTTAAAAATAAAGAAAATGAAATTGTTGAATTAAATCAGATGTTTACCTACAGGCTGTAAGACAAAAGGAATTCAAGCAATTGCCTAGTCCACCAGATCTGGCCTTTTATTTGAGCAATGAAGGAGAGCCTTCGTCCTGGTTAATAGAAAGACGCTATCGCTGGCTGATAAGTTTATTAAACGAACAAAGCGGCATTCTAAGTGTTGTAAATCAAAACGTTCAAAGATTTGATAATCTCTTGACGAAATTAAACGATGATCGACTCTTAGTAAAATATGAGACTGATTTCATGACTAGTTATCTAACAGCTATGAATCAAGAGCTATATATAATGACAGTGAACAGATAGAAAATCAATTAATTAAGTAAAGGACACGTAACCAGGCTCAGACCTCTATTAACGCGTTGACACGGCAAATTGACGAATTGCGTAAGAGCTGCGTTCGCATTAATGACTAAATCGCTGTAATTGAAACAAAATTTATGACTAACACTAAGGGTCATAAGTTTCTCAACTTTTTGCGACGTATTTTTCCAAAAAAATGGCGTCCATCTAAGCCAACGATAAATGAAGATGGTAAACTATATAGAATTTAAGCACAAATTGTTCAGGAAGCATTACATACCCTCGTTTTTTTATGTTCTATATGCTTCTTTAGAATCGTTCGAGTCGAGCTCGGAGGATGAATCCTCCAGCTAAGGGGAAGAAGACACCAAAAGTGTTGACTCCACCGATATGACGACCATATGTTTGGATGAAAGCCATTGTCCACCCGGACTGGAGAGGTCCATGTATGAGTTAGCGTTTAAGTTACGCACAGATAGACACGAATTGGAAAAAAATTTAAATGGTGTCTTCAAGCAAATAGATTCCTAACGTGACGAAGCTAAGGAACCGCAAAAGAACGTAAAATATCCTATGGATGTTTATAATGAAGAGAAGGAAACGTTGCTGGCGTTCAGGGTAAATGAGTTTTTTCGTAACATTAATACGCATAGAAAAGAATATAAGTGCAAATACAAAAATGCAAAGTGAAGAGACAGTAGCGTGCAATGCTACTGTGCCAGAAGTGAAGTCAATATTGAAATATCTGAATTATTCATGTTTTGCTTGCCTCAATAAATTAAAGAATTGAAATCCAGTGTAACCTATAAAACTTCTTTTAGCGAAAACGCCAACAAGAGCTTAACAAAATTTATGTGTCCATCTTTTTACAAATGCATCAAATACAACATTTTCGAGTAGGCAAAGATTTCCGTGACTTAAGTAAGGCGCTTCTTTTCGACTCCAAGAGACTTATGGATTTAAAGGGGCGCATAGAAACATTTAAAAATGAAGAAATAGAAACCAAACGCTTGCACCGCATAAATATCGCACATTTAAGACGTATGAACAGGGATTCATTTATGCGATTAGAAATTACCTGATTGGAGAGTATAATCAATTTATATGAATTCGAAGAATAAATCCTTAAAAATATGTTTTCGAATTGGAGACAACCGCAAAGGAGGACATACGTCTTATTGAGCAAGAAATGAAGAAGAGACGTGTAAGTTGTTATTCTTTATGCAAAGAAATGAAAGAACGGTACGTTCTGATCAAGTCCATGATTCGTATATCGGATAATGATAAATAAAAGGATACATGCACTTACTGTACTCGTCATTCCGGCTATGTAAACATTTTTGCACTTCACAGGAAGAGTTGGCTTAAGCGCAAGAAGCACTTATAAAAGAAACGCGAGCAAATTGTGAAAAGGTCAACAAGCTGTGGGTGTTGACTGAGGAGAAAAATTCTCTTGAAAGAATTTTAATGCAGCGGCAGAAATGCTACAGGAAATGGTTGCAACCGCTTAATCTCAGGTGGGATCGTGACATAGAAAAGTTTATTGTCACTAATAAAGAAGAATAATATAAGACCATTTACATATTTACCTGTTGGGTTAGGCCCTAGAAATTGTATTGGTCGGTGATTAAGTGACTGGTCGCCGGTCTATCGTATATTAATTTATTTTTCTCTTCCTCAGGTTCACGTTTTGCTCTGTTAGAAACTAAAGTTTTAATATATTATCTGTTACGTGATTTCCATCTCGCTTTCCATTTTGGTTTATTCCAAGCGCCACCAAACCAACTCCACTACGAAACATTTTTCTTTCCGAGTTTTTGGGCAATTTTCACTAGTTTTTTTCTCTATTAATGTCGTTTTAATTTTACCGCCTTTCAACCACAAATGCAATTTTATAATTTTAATTCGAAAATGTTCTTCAAATTATTGTTATAGTATTGCGCAACATATTGAAAATGAACCTACACGCAACTAAATAGTTGCGTATAAATTGAGATTAAACCTGAACGCAACTAAATAGTTGTGTTTATAAATTGAGAATAAACCGGAACGCAAGTAAATAAATAACCTATATGTTCGGCTTGGAAGTAAATTCGTTCGAAAATAATAATAACGAATTCTATCTGATGGGCAAGAAAGTGACTACTTTTACATTTATACAAAGTTTAAAATTTTTCCTCTACGTGCACATAGAAAAATTAATGAGGATATTTTTTTAAATGTCGTAAGTTTTTTGTTAAAAAGCTTATAATAATAGTTTTTTATAAAGCTTCTAGGGATCGGGCTAGTTGATAAGAAGTCAACCGAATACTTTATGCATTTAGTCATCGTTATAAGGCCAGATATGATTAATATGCTAATGGAGGCAAGAGTCATGCTTATCACAAAGGCTTTATGAAGTTTTGGACTTTTGTTATCACATCTTAAGAGTGCAGCGTGCCGATGGAACGAACATGTCAAAGAGATTGTAAGAGTCATTTTCCATTAATTCACAAAAAATATTTTTTATACCTAATATTATACCATCCAATTTTTGTGCGTACTATGTGGGCTTTTAATTTAGTCTTTAAATCGGCCAAACGGTAATGAATATAATATGTAATGCTTTTTTCAAAATGTATGGTTGATTTCTTATCTTTTTTATTGAAAATGTTACTGAATTTTTTGTAACAGCTTGAGTAACTACGGAAGACATCATTATGTTTGGAGACGACTTTATCAAAAAAAAACAGGTTTAAAAATTTTAACTTTGAGAAGTTCTTTTGCAGTTAGAAGAAAAATTCTCTTTGCTACAGGAAGTTCATACGAAGTGGAACATGATATTGGTGTCGGGGGGTACAGACCAGTACAGCGTCTTAGAATTGAGTTCATATTTACGTTAGGTAGGTAGACCTCCACAAAGTTCAACTGAATTTTATCCCAACACAAGAATTCGCGACGAAAGGAAATTTAGGATCCACACTCTACATTGTGCCGATATATTAAAATCAGTTAGAATTTGAAGTTTCCCCATATCGACACAGTCATATGCATTATTGATGTCTACACTAAGCATAACTATTAACACTAGTGTTGCTTTCGCTTGGTTTTTTTTAGGAACGCGATATAATATTAATTTCAGCAGTGAGATCAAGCAAGGACCATATACATAACGATGTGCGCCATGCATTAGGTTTCATCCAAAACGGGAAACTGACTAACCTCGCAATATCAATTGCTAAAATTAGTTTGTGAAGAGATTAAAAAACATCCAAAATGCTTTGAGGCAAGTCTTTCTCTTTCCATTTTATTATTAAGTGTACGCAATTCAATCGATGATTCTTTCGAAGCAGAAACCCACATCACAAAAGTTTTATAAGAAAATCACCGCAAAGTGCCCGAAATTGCAAAATAAAATGCAAGCTTGTAGGCTTCGTGATATAAAAGCACGAAAATGGTCGCATGATTCCAAATCAATTATACGGGCGTTTGGAGGCAAAAAAGGAGTTAAAGGTTGGAATTTGAATTTCTCCTATAAATATATATAAATATGTACATATATGTATACGTATTAATGTATCTGCTTCCCTTGTAGATTATTTAAATAAACTTTGCCCATATTATGGCTGGATATCATTTTTGGAAGGGAAGAATCTGAAGGTTGCGTCTATAATGGTTCGTAATCGCAGGGCAATAAATTAATAAGGAGAACGTAGCTTATGAGCTTTTTTATTTTTTTTCTTCCAAGCATCGCGATAACATGCAATTTAAGAACAGAAATATCTTTTATGAGCATAATATTGTACGCGTACGAGACTCCTTGGCTTCCCTTTTGTGACTGTCCTGCTCTCCACACACCTTTCGCGGTAATATTGATGCTTTCAAGTTTTCAATGATTCGACCAACTCCTGGTTGAGAAAGGCGGGCCGAGTCTGGTGCACGTAATTTTAACCAGCTAGCTGTGTCAGTCAACCTTTTTGGAAAATGTACATTTAAGCTGCGCCTCAAAAACGTAGCGATAACGAGTATACTCGTGTAACACGAAATTAGGTTGTAACGAAATAACTTGACGAAATCACGTACGCACTTTCTAAAATACATTATTATGGAACACACACATTCATAATGATAAAATTTGATAAGGAAGTCGGACCAGAACCGACCATGTTGACTATATTATATATATTAGCCATAGAAAAAAAGTTTTGTACTTGTATACAGTGATGAAGATCTTTCGGCTTATTTCGAAATGATTGATAAGTTGCTTAATAATGATAATTGTAATAATAATGATAATAATGATAGCGGCCACGATGCCAGCAATTGCACCTGTTGTGATCTATCGGATAGTATGGCAAGCGAAAAAGAGGAGGGAAAGTGCAAGAAACCTGAAGAAGGGTTATATAGGAAAGAAGTTTTCCGCAAAGACGAATATGGAGTTTCTTTTGCTGAGAGTCCAATAGTTCACTCCGAATCAAGACATATGGCCGGTATGCAATCATGCGCGCAGATACCTACCATAAGAGAGACAAATCAAAGTGAAGAAATTTGTGAAGTTCGCGAAGGCTCGATATGTTCTTTCAATGAGTCGCAAGAAAATGCAGTACTTGGCTATGACAAAATTAGTTAAAAAAATTCAACATCTCGTTTGGCACTCGAGAAAAAAAAATTAGAAGTTGAGCATCAGAGATTGGAATTGGAAAAGAAGAAATTCGAATGGCAGCAAGAGAAAGAAGGATGCGAACTAAAATTAAAACAAACAGAACTCGAACGCTTGTTTGAGTTGAAAAAATGTGAATTAGATAAACAGGAAAGTACTGAGAAGGAGAAAATGAAGCTGCAATTGGAGCATGAAGCAAGATTAAAAAAATATGAAGTGGAAATGAAGTCTAGACAGAATCGAAGTACAACCTCGTGCAGAAGCTGCAATAATGGAAGGAGCAAAGATTAAAAAACAAAAAAAGAAAGCAAGAAACCATGGTATAAAAACAAAATTACGAAATTCAAAAGTCAACACTAACTTGACTAAAAATAGGGAGACATTTTGAACTGCATATTTGTTCAGTTTTCAAAAATTTTTGACTTTTCCACAGTGCTGTACGTGTAACTTCCATGTTCCCAGAAATCGAAGGAAGAAAAGTATAGAACAATGGAAAATATTTTGAATAAAATTTATTTTTAAATGAACTATCGATTTTAGCGAAAACTTCCTCTAAACTTAACTATAAATCCAATTTGTCCAAGTTACTGATGGATATCAAGTAAATGGCGCTACAGTGTTGAGAAATGAGAAACCTTCTTCCTTGTTATACACTGCATCACTTCTATTAGAAGAAAATCTATTAGATTAGTGTAATGTCTGTCCGTTATATGTTCTGTCCATATTTTATGTTTTTCGTAATTTTTCAAAGGTTCTAACGAAATTCGATACATTGACATAAAAGTTGGACTCTATTGCAAATGGATTTACTTGGAATATTTTTAGGACCACTTCATACACATGCAGTTAAGGCTTTTTTCAAAGAGGAGTTATATGAAAAAATTGATTATTTATATTAGTTGTACAAATGAGTTCCTCTCGCTAAAATTAGTTACTTCATAAAACGTATTGAAGCCCTTTTCCGGAATTTCGGGCACCTTTATTTACAACAACGTGGGTTTAAAGAGACGAGTGTAATTAATGGACTCGGCATTTTTCTGTGTTTTTAACTGGATTAATCAGGGAGAAGTGCTGCTAAAAGCGCAAAAAGGTCAAGTAGGCTTGGAATGAAAATGCAGTGAGCTACAAAATAGAAAGTAGTTTACGAGACATCGAGCAAACAATGAAATTTGCATATGTCCGTATGTCTCCAGCATAAGCAAGCCAAAAAGTGATTCTCATTTACCGCGGGTTGCGGTAAAGCTTTCCAGCTCACTCTAGTCGATGTAATCATATTTACCAGGTCAACGGGTCACAAAGATTGTATTTCGCCCCCAAACTCGTCAGTTGCTACCGCGGAAGTATCCATAAGCAGTCCGATAAATAGGAAAAGACCATAGATGAAGATGGTGCAACAAGTATAAACTGTAGGAATTTATTTGTACATACTATACTATTTCTTGAAAATTTGCTTGAAAGCAGGAAACCTTCTTATGAATCTCTTTCCATAGAGAAGTTATTATCGGAAACAAGACATTATATGAGAACCAGACCTAATTTTTTGCATTCCGCTGTGAAAGTTTGCACAGACTAGTGACTTGCGTACAAATTTGCTGTATTAAATTTGGAGCACATTGCTCTGTTATTTTGCACTCATCCAATATCTTTGGACATAAGTGTCGAATAATATGTTATATGATAAATATATTAATAGTGCTACAATCAGATTACTTTGGTTGATGCTTTGGAATTTTTAAAAAGTGAACTCTGGATTAGCAATAGATGACGACAACATTTCAACTTACTTTTACAGTGACCACGTCCCAGTCGAGTAAAGGTACGGAAAAGTGCGGAGCAACTTACGAAGAGGAAGAGCTCAATATTGTCTTATTTAAATAAACAAATAGTGCGTAATGTTCTTAGTAGCTTTAAACATTTGGTATACGTAAATATATTTACAGACAAAAATTTACAAAACGATTAATGACTGACTGTCAACGAACAGAGTAATTCGAATACTATGCTTAGAAAAAGATAAGACGAAGGTACCTCTTTAAAAATTTCAGGATTCATTGATAATCACATCACATTTTCAAAATTAAATGAGCACAAGCCAGTGTCAATTAATTTTCTTGCGGTTGTAGCCGTTTCGTTGAGTTTTTGGAATTTGATCATTGATTGAATTGTGTCTCTCAAAATTAAGAATTTCTGTTGTATCAGGTTCGGCATCTACCGAAGTAGGTTCTATAAGTTCGATGGCGCAACGTCTAGGAAACCAACCTCGAACAGGACCTTTTCGCTTCCTCCCTTCCATGCTGTTCGGGCCAGTAAACACACGTTCTCCAAACAGCCAATGCTTTCGAAAGCCTGTTACCCGTATAATGTCATCCTTTTCGAGACGTATACGAGGTTCATCGGTACAAGACGTTGCTAAACATACACGAAAGCCTTGAGACCACAAAGGCACAATACTACCGGTGGCTTTACGTATGCATTTAAAAGTTCGTGTACGTGCACGTTTGTCAAATTTCTGGGCGATTTGCTCCCTACTTTTCAGTCAACTTAACAGTAATTATGATTTTATCAAAAAATTTTTTTGCTTTTTCACACGCAAATTATTTCTTGACGTTAGCTTACCTGCGGTTGCCATTGCTTGGGTAATTTCCCGGACCTATTATAGTCCCCATCACATAATTAAATGTGGCCGCTGAGGACATCAATAAAAAGAGTGCTTGATTTAGAAAAGCAAATATGGATAAATTTGGCGGCCACGACATTGAATTCATATACAATGTATTTAATGTTATGCATTTTATTATACCTATAAGTAGATATAGTAAGAAACGAGTAATTATTTTTGCAAAGAAAATTTCTTTTTTTTGATTTCCTCAACTAAACTGAACATTTTTGATGGTATCTTTAAATTAAGTAATTAAAATGAGCTTCGTCTGCCACCACTTGAAGCTTACTTTACACACTCACCTCATAGATTGGGATAGGTCATTACTAGGTTAATTAATTAGCAAATACTCGCTGCAATAATTCCCTTGACATTAATTTGTGTGTTTATTAATAATCAACTAAGGCTTTAAACTGCTTTGCATTCATGACATCGAAATTTTCAAAAGAGTTTAACCAGCTCTTTAAACACGAAGTTTTAGGGATGAAAAATGAACTTGTTTTTATTAAAAACCAGGTAAATAGTGCACTGATAATAAACAAGTTTTCGATTAGTCAAAGTTTACGTTCATTATCATTCCATAAATTAACGTTCGTCAGTTTGCACTTTCGTTCGCTCGATTTTGTTATAGCCGTCATGACAGGGGCTTCCGTACACGTTTTATCTTTGAACATAATCCACTGTTATAAGAGCATAAAACTTCCGTTAACTTACCATTAATATCAGGTACAGATTTGTACACTTAATCAAATGGAGTTCGCGTAGAATCAAAGATTATGATGGAAAGCTTCAATTCGTAAATATATCGCCTGCTAATGACAATTAATTAATTAATTGTATTTGAGCAACCATGCGAGAATAAGCATATATGTTTGTTTACACTTCTCAATAATTGAACATGTATTTGTATAAAGTATGGGCACTTTAGAGAATAAGCGTATATGTTCTCAATAATTTTTATAAAAATAATAATAAAAGTTATCGAAAAAGAAATATCAAAAATGTCAAAATATTTTAGGACACTTTCATATATATAAATATATATTTTTTCGGAGTTTCTTTAATTTGGAACTCCGTAACAAAATTTTACTCATTGAAATTAATGGAAGCAAATTTGAAGCAAATACAATTTAGCGAAAATTGATCGATCCTGATAGGAGCTGTAGGATGCACCGTTAAATATCCCATTTGCTTTCTCCAGTCTGTATCATAATGCTCAAAGGATTAAAAAGGATTAACTGCAGTGGCATAGTGTATAAAAAAAGAGCATTTATTCCATAGGAGCCATATCCAATAGCACACAGTTTACTCGTTTTCCATCCAATGCCTCTTTAAACGTAACGTAACTGTGATTCCGTTTTAGTAAAATCCATACTCCAAGTATAGCGGCTCCCTTTAATTTATAAAATGATATTAATTTCTACACATAAAAATGTTCAATATTAAATTACTGTTACGGGAAGCGTATGTAAAAGATCAGTACTAAAAATCGCTCCTAAAGGTTTATTAGCAATTTTTCCATTTGCATCGCAACGTTCAGCTGGTACTTGTGTCCAGCTACCCGGTGCGGCTCCACAATCACACTAACGATTCCAAAGGCAGCTACCTGAAAAACTTTGAGAGGCTTATATACACCGGCAGTAAAAAGGAATATTTGGCATAGGCGACAATGTAATAAAGAAACACGGTGGAATTTTTATAGACCGTTTCTAATTGTGGGATTCGTTGTTTCCTCTTAAATAATTTGGTGTCAGAATTTCACAAGTTTTTGGTTTTGAGGACAATTTTGCTGAGGCAAATCCACCTTGTTTTAATTAATATTAAGCTTTAAAAATTATTTTGGTGACGCATCAGAGGAACTAATAAACTGAGGATAAGTTTGCCAAATTATGGATCAGTAAGGGCAAAAATCAAATTAATAAAGAAAACTTCATAATATATTCATTTACGCTGCAAGAAAATTATAAAAATGCAAACAAACGCTATACTGCCATATAAGGGCTAATAATTCCGAACAGTTCTTAAGTAGAAAAGCTACCATTTGCAACTAACTTCCATGATATTATAACAAATACAGGCTTATGTTTTATAAAAACTTTTGGGGCAATGTTCAACCTTGCACTTTTATCTTTATCGCATCTGCTTTGAGGAAGCTTTTCCTTATGTTTTCCAGTTTTTCTATAATTTTGCATATATATCTAATTCATTCTATAAACAAAAATTGACCTATAAACACGATATTTTTGCCTTAATTTTTAAATTCTTTTGAGCTAGGTCTATCTTAATTGATTAATGATAAGTGCATACGATTTTAAGATTTCTAGAAACAGATATCAAGATTGGATATGGTTAGGCCACCTGAGAGGAGCGTAGAATGGAGCGCAAAAACTAGTTTCTACAATTATCCTTCCCGCCCTATAAGTTACTAATGAAAGGCTAAAGCGCAGTAATCTACTTTACCCGGAAATAAATTACTTGCCAATTATATTTTTATTTTTTAAGGAGTTAACTTTGAAAAAACAAATATTGACACACAATAGAAAAGGAATATTACTTACCTTCTTCTATATATAATAGCATGAACTTTTATCGTTCGGCATAACTACCCATTCTGTGTTTTTTCTAAGACACATTCCAGCCATTCCTAAAAGGACATTGGCAAACCTTTAAGGTAAAATTATACATTCACATTAAATCCTTTTTTTTTTCAATTTTACGTAAATCGACAATTTTGGGAAAATTAAAAAAGCTACTTTCGGTTGTTAAGTCTTCCAGCTGTTTTTTGCTGTAGTGATATTTAATAAAGGGAAACACGTGGCCCGCAAAATTTGATAATTTGTTCACGATTCAAATGTCCAATTGAAATTTTCCATACCCCATTGATCGTTCTTCACATCTTTTAAGTACAAAATTGCATTCGTATTTCATTCTCACTTAATACAACATGTCATCTCTGCAAACGGCAGCTGGATAATTTTTGTTTTACAGGTGTTAGTGAAAAAAAAAAAGAAGAATTTAAATATTTGAAAAAAGGAAAAGAGGTTTAATAAAGTAATAAAATAACCAAAGAAAACAATTTTGAAGGAAGAAAAGGAGGGAAGAAGACGAATCGTTCGTCAGAGAAAAATTAAAAAGCAATATATATATTAAATTTTTTGTTTTTTCGTTTTGATTTTTTCTTTTTTTTTTTGGTTTTCCCCGTGATAACAACCAAAACAACATCAGCCCGTCTCCTTATGGACTGGGTTTGATCTTATAACTACTGATAGAGACTGTTTTGAAGATTTTTATGTGAATGCCACTGGGCGCACCAAGCGATCGAGGATGGGTGAGAATAACCTTCTTTCATCTCTCAATGGAGAGGATAACGCAAATTTGTCAATTATTCCTAGTAAAGTGGCATCAAATATCAACAGGGTCATGGCAATTAAAAATCTCTCGTAAAAAAGAGGTAAAAGAGAATTTTCCGCAAATTATTTCGAATGTCTCGATGACATCACCTATGACGACAATTTACCTCCACTGGCGAACAGGTCTACAATTTCGACCAAGGGTGATAATCAAAACGCCAACAAAATGTTAACCAAAAATAAATATAATGCTGTCGTCAAACGGAAATCGGTTCCTTTCAAATCTCCTCTCAGTTTACCCACCAAGTCTTCTCTCAATTCACCCTCCAAGCCTGGAACAAGCCTTCGGCGTCCGATAAGTGTAAACAACTATTTGCGGTCCTCAGAACTTGAAAGATTAATGCTCGCGATTCAAGAAAGTATCCGTCCGATGATCCCTCATAATCTTATTAAAGAATTTGAAGAAAAAATGTCTGTCTATCCCATTTCTTGCCCCGTTCAAGCACCCAGTACTACGAGGAAATCCGCTGAGGTTCTTTCTTAAGTTTCAACATGATATCCTATAATATTCAAAGTGTCCGACGTAACCTATCGTTTTTGGATTTTCTTAAGGTCAAACAAGATTGATTTCTGCATCTTAAGTGAAGTTTTTCTGAAAGACGAAAATTGTTTTGCAATTCAAATCCTTTTCTGCATCTTCTTTTAATTCCTGGGAAATCAAAATTCTTTATAAGCTCATGAGTGGTCACACTTATGACAAAGTTTATTTAAAAGTGATTCGTGCTATACCATGTGATGTTTGTGAAGTTTGCAATGTTAGTCTGCTGAGCATCTAATCTTCAGATGTCACAGGCTTGATGGCATTAGAGATTGCTTTAGCTTCTTCAAGTTATATGGCTGTCTCCTCGATCTCTTTGCAGCAAAAAATGTACGTCATCTCGGGGAACTAACCTGCTTTTTTTCTCCTTTTCTTTCCTTTTTTTTTCTCTTTTATTTTGCGTTCACTCATCTTCTATTACCATAGCATTCCTTTTTGTTTTCAGCCAAAGCTTGCAGCACTGTTTGACTTTCAAGACCTCAACAAGCACAATTACACACACACACACTCAATTACACTTAACATGCTGGCTCCAGTTATTACGGCCGCTCTTTTTTTGTTACGTTTTGTATATAATTGTGACCAAAAATTACGACAGTTTATTATCTGGACATATAAGCCACAAATCTATTGGCTCAGCCTACGAATATATGTATACCACTAAATAGGGCCGCGATAGTTTTAATAAATTGCGACTTGCAGCTTAGCATATAAATCTCATCCCGACTGGAATTTATCAGACCACAAGCCGGTTTCAGCGGAATTTCTAATTACCATTAAAGCAGACAAATACACTTATGAGCTTCATGAATTGACTCACGGCGGCAGCATCATATCTTTACCTTTTATTTTGATATCATTCTATTTGACTATGTTTTAATTTACTTTACAATTTCTTTTTCAATTTTTACTAGGTTCTCCTTTCCTCAAATATGTCAGCTGACTTTACAATAGGATGTGACTAAGAGACCATTAGAAATGTTGCTTATGGATAAATACCCGAACTCATTCAGAAACAATAAAAGAGTATTTGCAAATATACTTTCCGATTGTCTTCGTCACCAAGTTGTTGAGATTTAAAAGCCAATTTTAGATTGCAATTTAAATAAACCTAGACACCGGTCCACAGCATACAACACATATTTTTAAAATTCAAAATCATTCCAATTTTGTTCAACGTTCAAATATCCTTCGTATGCGTTTGTGTTTTCTCATTATACATATATTTTTCTTTTTTTGTATATGTATCAGCAACAATATACAACCTCAACTATTCTGTTAAATGAATAAGTGAAAAATACGTGGACAATTCCGCTGAATGGGAATTTACTACGTGTTTTAAGCGGAATGATCAAAAATTACTCTTTCAAAAAACTTATTATTCTTGATAAATCTAGACTGCTGTATATTTTACTTGCACTAAACATTATTTACTTATTTGTTTTTGAAAAGTTATATAAAACAGTTCTTCATAGTAAATTTAAATTAAAATGTTAAGAGAATATTCAAAATAATGCCGAATAAAAAACATGTTCTTAGTAAATTCGGATTAGAAGATCTAGAACGATGGATTTCCAGCAACTGGGACTTAAAAATTAAAGTTAGTCTTTTATTAGATAATCGAACTTTTAATATAATATTTTTTGGTTAGGAAATTTTTTTTGTGTATAATACATACATTCTATGTATATTGGTCGAAATGAATTTTAAAATTGGGCAAATATTTTTCACAATTTTTGGCACCACAGAGACAAAGTATCCCTTTTTGGCCTTGAGCTGTAGGTTGATTTTTTTGTATTATGCCTTCATTATAATGAAAGCAAAGTTCTTCGCCAGCTTTTATAAAATTCTTAGAAAATATGGCTGAAAAATTAAAGAAGAAAAACAATTTTATTAATTATTAATGAATCTAGTGGTTTTACCTATCTTTGGTAAGGGACAGTCAATGCGCACACTTTTGGCAATTTGGTTGGCAGCTATGATTTAAATAACGTCCAATATTACCTTTCCGACTCGGATCGACCGTGGTTAATAAGACTTTATTCGTTGTTCCGCCACCATTCGATATGTACTCACAAAGGCTTAAAACATAATTCATTCTTTGTCTTGTATCATTTTCTTGCATACGCTTTTGAGCTTCCTGTCTTGTTAATAGTTCACCGGCATATTCACATATAAAAGCCCCTTTTGGTATAGTTTCAGTAGTTGTCAAACCTTTTGATTGATATCTTTCGGAGTAAATGATCTTCAAATTATTTCTGGGTCCATACTGTACCAAACGGTTTACACATTTCTTTTGCTCACAAGCACATAACGAAGTGCATTCATAAATTAATTCTTGAAGCTTTTCCGGATTTAATACAAGCTCTTCACTTTGAGAATCCTTCACATAATTACCTCCATGATTGCAATCGACATCGCGAAGACAGCTTAGCCCACTGCAGTGACATTTACTTATTAAGGTAGAATTGTAATCGTCTTGCAATTGCATATATTCTACGTCTTGATGCGTTTCTTTAAAGAGCACATTTTCTAAGATATATTCGATACAATTATCTAAGTGTTCGTATTCATCGTTGATGATAATATTCGATTCCATTTGTGGATTTTCGCTTTCACTATTATAGTTATATAAAATAGTTAGTCAATTATGTTTTAGTTTTATTTCTACCATTATTGGAAACCTTCTTTTCGCTTTTCACTTAATTTTTATTATATATGATTTAAGCGCATTCTACATGTTGTTAATCACGTTAGACAACATTCTTCTTTGTGTTCTTTTAAAACAATTTCTATAAAGAGAGTATAAACTTTATTTCTGTTGTTTATTTAATCACATTTAAAAAGAAAAGTATCTGATTGTTTTCTTCCTTCCACGTCCATAGTCACAACTACTTTCTTTATTTGAAAACAATCATGGTGGCTGGTTTACAAGCAAGTGACACATAGGAATTACCGACGTGATTATCGCCTTTTTTTTTAGGAGACAATTGATTATCGCCAGCGAATTTGCTAACATGCTTAGATTCTCTTGACGATTGTCGCCTGCTTACATGATTACTGCCTTGGCTTACTTACGATAGAAAGTATAAGAGAGTGTAGTCCGTATCTTGCAGCAGATTACGTTTTCAGCATAAAGTAGAAATTTTATCTTTTTTTGATTTAGGACGATGATGGCGCTGTAAAATTTCAACTTACGCTAAATTTTTTGTGTTTGTGTTAAACACGTGCAAAACGTGAATTAATCACATTAGGAAGTTATGATTCTCAGATGACAATCGACTCTGTCATCCTTTTACCTTTTCAAATTATTTTCATTTCAAACGACAACGCAGACGATCTGGATATTCTTTTATCAACGCAACCTAGTGGATATTCTTCAGTATCGTTTACCCAAATTTCTGAGAGGTCCGAGTTTAAATTGGCAACCGTCTCCCAATCAATCTTCATGGGGAATAATAATCAAATGGGGCAGTTTCTACACAGTGAGACTCCAGACTCCCAGCCATGAATCTGGAGAACATTCTAATGGAGTTATAAGCTATTATCATTATTTCAATGATAGCTTCGACGACGAACTTTTGAATATTAATGTACCAACAATTACTACGTACTACAACAGACTTTTAAATGACAGTTTCAATAGTCAAATTGTTAAGATTAATTCGGAGGGCTTAATAAAATAAAACATTAAATAAATAAAAAACAATTAAAAAAGTATGTCTGTCTAGCCAGAGCGATTATGATGTGAATATGAGCTGCTAAAAATAAATTATGAACTAAATTTTGGTCAGTTTCTTCAAACTCTTGATAGGAAAACAAAAACGTGATCAATTGTAGTATTATCGATCAGTCGAACTCTACCGTAGTCTACAAGTTATTGCTAAGTATACAATTTCCTACTAACCTAGTTAAGGTAGTGGAATTTTAGTAATAAGCAATTCATATATTAGTAGTAAGCTATAACCTACTTTTAATTATACTATTCGCTTAAGTTAGCATTAATTTATTAGTTATATAAGACACCTGAGCATACCTCAGTAAAGTCAGAATATAATCAGTAGTGTCATAAGTCTAATAGAACGTAAGCCAAAATCTAAATAAAGAGTAACTAATTAAAGAACCTTAAATATTGAGTGGTATCACTACACAATATTAGCAAAAGAAGGAAAAAAGAAAAAGAAGCAATAGTAAGAAATAAGAAACATCAAAAATATTTTTGAAATAATTATTTTAAAAATCTCATAATTGTCTTCAATAGACCTGCAGACACTCAATGACTTCTAGAAAACGTGAGGACAAGGCTATACAAACATCGATGAGTTATCAGTTGGCGCAGCTTAAAAAATAATTAAATGTACGGCAAAAGCAATACAATATGGGGAGAATCACCTGAGGAGAATGTACATTGGATATTTCTATCGAAGCATCTTAGTCAAATATTTCAATCGAAACACCCGTAAAAAAGTGGATAGAAAATAATATTCAACAAGTTATCTTTCAAGGAAGAGATACATCTAAAGCTAATGTATCTATTTTTTAATTTATTCAAAATGAAAATCAAGGATTTGATATCTAAAATGAAAATTTTAATTTATTTTGTTAAAAATTAATTTTCCATAGTTTAAGTATTTTCTTATCATCAAAGCTGCAGTCAGTTTTACTAAATTCTTTGAGATAAGCAGTTTAACTCTTTCATTGACTCTTATATAAGCTATAAAGCATAATGTCCGCAAGTGTTTGAAGAGTATTCTTGGAGTTGCTGCTTGTTATATACATACGTATCGCAGTTTCTATTTAAAAAATTGCAAAAGACAGCCCAATGTTCTCTAGGTTGATTAGAGTAGTCTGTATTTGTTATTATAAGAGTAGATTTAGAGCTCACTTTCGATGGTAAATTATTAGCTGGGAACACACCTTGAAAATACTTCTTTGCAGAGAGATTTGCCTTGGGCGCTTGATCTATTTGTATCGTATTCATTTTGAAGCTTAATTTTCCCAATTTTGTTTTTATCTATCTTTAACATCGAATCCTACCCGCAGTAAACTATGCAAATTACGGCTAATGATAATGGCCTACCAAAATTTCCCTTCAAGGCGTATGTTTCTTTGTCTTAAAATGTTAGCACACAAATCGTTATTGCAATGATCAGTGGAGATGTCAAACGCCAGTATAAAACAGCTATCATCAAAAAGTTTCTTATTCTGTTTGATCTTAATTTTTCTGAGGAGTAATTGAATTCGAGTCGTTGAGCGAAAATTTGAACACCATTGGCTGACAAATTAAACCTTCGCAAATAAAAATGGTCGAACTTGAAGGGATCGTTGTTCGAGCGGGTGAATAAGCGCTATTGTAAACCACACACAAAGCTAAAAATTTTGGAAGTTGTGCTATGACGACATTATCTAATGATAGGATGTGGTTTTCAGGATATAGAGTGAATGTTTTAACTTTTACTTTATTAAATGTATGTGAAGCTATTTTTGTTTTTTAAATTTTATGACGAGCAACCAGTATTCCTGGATCAATAGTTATGTGATTCATAAACAATTGTGCTTCCAACATATTAAGCTGCGTTTCCTTAGTAGGATTTTGCATTAAATAAAATGATGATTTTTCCAAATTAAGTATAGTGCGCAAGTCAACATTACTTAGCAAGAGTTTAGGTTAATTAAAAATATCTGCATGCAGCTTTCCGAACAATTCAACTTTGTTACTCTTATCAAACAATTCGGTTAATTGTTTTTTACCATCATGAAATATTTCACCGGTGTAGTAATCTGGACATCATCCAGAACATGATAAATGAGTTCGACCTGCGTCAGTGACATAATTAAGCAGAATTTGTATGTATGATCTGTAGTGATAATTGTTGTCACTTTATGAAACCAATATGTTATTTAAATATACGGATACGCTTCGAAGCATGGAATGCAGAAGATTATTTACAACGCTACACTTATCGTCAGTAACATCAGAATTATCTTTATTCCTCAATTGAACAACCAACTTTAAATAAACGCTGCAAAGATCTCGATATGTATCGCCATTACCAAGCCATAGAAATTCTATGGAGCTAGGGTTGTCTAAGCATTGAATAGGATTATAAAAGACTTCTTCTGTATTTAGAATGCTGCCTTGTATAGGATGAGATGCAAATAAATCTAATTCACGTTTCATACATTCTATATGAGTGCTCATAGTTTCTGAGCAAATACGTCTTTTATTTTGTTACGTAGATTGTATTTTTTTGTGCGTTTCGAGGTAGATATCTTTTGTGACTGACGTGTTTTCTTTTTGATGCGACGTCTTAAACTACTTTTTCCAGAGCCTTTTTGAATTTAGATCTTGTTGACTGCTTTCTCTGTTAAATTACTTAAAGCCTTTTTGCTTTCCAAAATGCCAAAATGTTTCTAAGTTGTTTGCGGACGAAATGATTGAGAATAGATTTGTTTGTTTCCATAGCTTGGTCTTTAATCGCAATCAATCCTGATCGAAACAACGGTTTTAAGTTTCTAAAAAAAGACGCGAAGAATGAATCAATATCGCGCCCATGTTGTGCGACTCGTGGTGACACATATAATGATCCTATGTGACTTAATCCACTTCCGATTTGATTAGAGTAATATGAAGTATACACTTGCTTTCATTTATATCGGATTGATTTTAATTTTGTTTCTTTTTTCTAAAGTGTAGAGTAATCTAAGTAAGTATAATGAAATTACGAAGACTGCATTCGGGCCCGTTTGCAATAACGAGGTTTTGTTACATCAGTATAAATAAATAAAGGTGAATAATCCTGCTCTTGTTATTGAGGTGTACCATTTTCTATATTGGCATTATTTAAAGATAGTTCGGTTATACCAACTTCCCAGTGATCATTTGTAATAACGGAAAAATTTACAATATTTGCAAATGAGGACAAAGTATTCTTTTCGTAAACGGCAAATGAATTGTTACTTAAAAAAGCTACATAAAAACCCTCCATGTAGTTCTTGGCCTAAAAGCTGTTAGACAAATGAACTCAAAAACGATTGTACTAGTTTTTTATTCAACGTTAGTGCAAATATACATTTTCATAAAGTAATCCACTTAAAACTATTTCCGCCTTTCTGAATTGAAGATTTGTGACTTGATTTTTGTTTTTCGTCTGGATGGATAACATCTGTAGACAGGCCGTTTTAAGTTAAATCCAACTTAGTTTTAAGTTGGCTTTTAAGTCGGGTGTTATATGGAGCAATGCGTGTTTGCATTCTTGTTTTTCTGCTCGATTTTGCAGGATGTACGCTTACTTGGTGTGGTGTGGCTTCTATATTTCCGATTAAGAACTTTTCAGGCGTCATAAATTCATCTTTCTAAATACTCCCATCTAAGTCACTTTGTAATTTTTCTCTACTCTTTTTGAAAATGCTGTCGTCGTCTATGTTATTTAGGGAGATTTCAGGTTTTTCAATGTTAACTTTCCCATCTTCTACATTTAGAAAGCGTCATTTCAGGTATTTGATGAAGGTTTTGCTTAATTGATTTTGAGTTTTTTTTGCAACAAGCATTTAATTCTTGTTTAATTTTGATGCACTTGTTATATTCTGAAAAAGAGACGTTCTTGAAATATGGTAATAACTTTCTATTAATAAATTATTGAATATTTGTCATCTATCATTGCAGCGTATGCACTTGAGTACAACGAAATTACTTTATTTAGCTTCGGTTTAAATTTATTGAACATTGTTTAACAATTTTCCGATAAACTCGCTTAATAGTAATGCTGAGATTATAGATAAAAAGACGCCAACTTTCTGCACAAAACCGTTTTTCTTGGAATTTATGGACGTGTTTCGTTTCGAGATGAATTGAAGTTTTTTTTATATTTTTTTTAAAACCTCCCTCTTTATTTTTTATGCTCAAACGGATTTGCAAACTTCAAGAATTGCAAATCAGAGGAATTTTTTTTTATTTAGTTTGCGCTCAAGCGATGTCCACGGACAGCATGCAGAAAGAGAAACGCGATCAGGTAAATATATATTTGTCTTTTTCTAACAAGTCACATTATATACAGTTTTCCATATGTACCTTCGCTTTCTTTAGTTTTTTCCGAAGGCATTTCCGTAAGTGTTCAGGATCCGTTTTCACCATCGAGGCTTTGATGAATGTTTATAACGATTTTTATCTATTTGTGGTCTTGTATTCTCTTCTTTTTCTTTTCTTCCGGATGTGGAGTAGGTACGGACAGGGTATGGCTCATTTTCCCAGGGAGGGGAATATGAACAAAGTGGACCATTTCTGTTGTTGTTGTTTTAAATAACATTTTCTCCATAGCCACGTAAAAGTTAAGAAGTTAATAATGAATTTTTTTGTCCTGGCCGCATAATTTGACGAAAATATTTAGAAAAATATTTACTATACTTTTACTAACATGCTTATTATGCAGCAAACCTCACATTACTTTTATTTGTCTAGAGTGTATTTATTAGTAACGGTTTTGGGGATGGAAATAAAATGGGATAAGTCAAGTGTTCTCTTGATAGTAAAGTAAAAAGAAGAAAAAAAAATTGAAACAATTTATATATATATATATATATATCAATTTATTCAGAATAAGGAGTGTACTAAAGTGGAACGTGAAACACTTCGTTGGGAATGCCAGTCTACCCAACACTTGCTCTTTCGACCTCGTTACCTTCTTATATTATACGGCAACCCCTACTTAATCCTTTTGGATTCTCGTTGGCCCACGATTATAAAATACTCCGTTGTTAATGATGCCTACCTCGGTTGTGATTTGCCGCCAACTTTCTGACTACTTTCTGCCTCAATATTCAGTCCTTAATATTAATTAATAAATAAAACTAAGACTATTTTTTCATTTTCTCATAAAAGTTAATGTATTTTTTAAAACTTAAAACAATAAAATTATACCAATTTATTTTGTTTAAAAAAATGTTGATGATGGCAGAAGGACGGTGGAGGGTGCTATTTGAACAATTTTACTGGCACGGTAATGCTTATATGGGAATGATAGCACGGCAACGAATAATAATCCTCTTCTCTTATTTCCAATGCTAAGTTAACTAAGTTTTTTAAACCGGATTAATAGGCGTTTATTGTACTAAGCGATTATTTTACACAGCATGGTTTGTGATCGCTTACCTTTAAGGAATTTTGAGATAACTAGATATACAGCAAAAGGACACGATTAAAATAAAATTTAAGTGAAGCGTCGATTAGTAAATACATACATAATACATACATAAAAAAGTAAACCCCGTTGTGCGTACAATCATCAAACAATATTTCCGTAGATTTTAAAAGAAATTGTGAACCTTCTCCATGATATCCTTCTCAAAAAAGTAATAGCAATAGTTTGTTTGTATATTCTCTGGCCATGTGTATGTTGGCTTTTTTATTTCTCAATTTTAAATCGAGACCGTCTAAACACACTTTGATTATTATTTATTTGCCTTTACTGGTATTCTGGAATAATTAGAAAATAGAGTTTCTGGTTTTTTATCTTTTATATGGTATGTCATATAAATAGACCTGATTAAAAACCTTTGAAATAACACCACATAGCAAATGACCAAATTAGGAATCAAAACCGAGTTAGTGATCTGGTATAAATAGCTAACAATTAAATTGGAAGTAGAAACTAATGGGCTGATTGAAAGATGAAGGATTGGATCCATTAGAACTTGTAATTGGTTGAATGAAGTTGAGTGGGTTTGAGTGGCATTCAGCGTTAATTAACTTGGCTTTGTGACTTTGTACCTCCGGCATCTATCGTATCATGATTTCAACTCACTGTTGAAAATT
>NW_023998564.1:0-93186 GCF_014805625.2 Glossina fuscipes
TTCGAATTGTGAGAAATTCAAAGATATAAAAAAAAAAATTTTAAAATAAAGTCAATCGAAAGAATATCTGTATACCATAATGAAAATTATAGTAAATCTATTTAGTTTTTTTTTATAACACCCACCACTGTAAGATGGAGGTATACTTGTTTTTGTTTTTCCCATAGCGCATGTAACATCCAAAAAGAAGCTTCAAACAAGCTATAAAGCATATATATTCTTGATCAGCGTAAAATTCTGAGTTGATTTAGCCATGTCTATCCGTCTGTTTGGCTGTGTGATGTGCGTCGTTGGCAATCTCCTGGTCGCAAACCTTGCTTTAAATTTAGGAGTGATGAGATAAAGTGACTACGTCATGGAACCCAAACAATTTAGTCAGTTCGGAAAAAATATCTGATATAAAGGGTCACATCAAATTGCTAAGTAAAAAAAAGTAACTTTAAAAAATCTCAAAATAGGTTTTTATCTCTTAAAGGAACTTCAAACTCTAACTTCCCTCTTTAAAATTTTCAGATTGATATTAGTGGCCTTAATGAGATCAATGTTATAAACTCTGGAAATGCATAAGTTAAGTGGCAAAGCAAGAGGCTTGTGATCGATAAGTATGTTGAGTTCCGACCTTCTACTAAACAAATCAAAGGTCGGCACAAAGGTCGGCATAGCGAATTCAAATGAAAACATATGAAATTGTTTACGCTATATTTTTTTCTGCACCTTCGAATTGAATTGTAATGAAATAGAAAATTAAAGGATAAAGCTGCTTTAAGACATTTTGCGAAATATTTTGCAAATTCCGCTTGTTTTTTTTTTTTTTACTTTAAAATTCGTCCGAGTTGAAACTATTAATTAAACAGCTTCTAGTTTATCATGATGCTATTGCAGTTACGTTCAGCTTAAAGTTCATGCTTTCATTTCAGCATTTTCTTACATGTCGATCTCTTCTGAGTTCTTATCATACATTTAATAGAGTTCCTTCTGTTTTGGATTCCTTAATACATCAGTCCTGTTAAGTAGTAGTTAGTATAAACTTATGCTTGGATTTGGAAGTTTGCTACTCCGTCCAAATTAGGAAACGTAAGATAATTTTTGTCGAAAATTCATGAATGTTTCTATAACGGTTCTCAAGGTACGCCGTTCAAAAGAGAGCTAGTCAACTAAAAGATACACAATTTTTTTATGTTTAATTAAAAATGTTGTAAAATGAATTAATTATTTTTGATATAAACAAAAATTTAATTTTATTTTATACTACGCAAGTAAATAAAGTAATTAAAATTTATTCTTAAAAAGTATATCGCAACTTTCGTTAAGGAACGCGTTTAACGCGAAAATTTTCAAATTTTATAACAAATTGTTCGTAAAAGTCACCATGCGCTTGAGGCTCCACCTCAAATTTCAGCAAACGCTTCTCGTTAGGGCCAAGATCAAAGATGTACCTCAGCTAAAATTACGTATGAAATCTCCCATGCGACGGTTTATCACTCTAATCGACACATTCTACGATAACCATATACGTGTCGTTATTTCGGCTGATGTATCGCTAGATAAACTATTTATGGCCTTTGCACAACATTTTTTCTCCTTCTCTTCCTCGGGAGCATCGTCGTCGGATTTAGGCAAAAATGCTGTATCTTCTTGCATACCTGCATTTTTGGCCTCATCAACATTTAATACGGTATTGGGTTTCTCCTGAGGCAGAATGGGACAAATGCGCAAAGCTACTTGCAAAGGTATTTCCATTGTGAAGGGACCTAATTCTAATTTATTGATTAAGGAGGAACAAAAATATTGCCATTTTCAAGAATAGCAAAAAATTTTATTTTTGAATAGATTTTATCGCAAGCGTTTTTACCAAAGAAAAATTATAAGAATTTCTCAATTTTCTACGGTTTCCAATTAGTTATGTTGCTGCTGAAATGAGTACCCTGTTATCGCAAGAGATGTAAATCAAAGTGGTAAAAACAGGGAAAGTGATTTCTGTGCTACAATGGCCTTGCCTTTTTAATTTTATCAAATTGGTTGCGCCTGCAATTGGCGAGAAACTGAAAATCTATTTCATTTTCGGCGAAAAAATAAAAAGTAGTAATTTAGATGCACTACAGATTCATATTTTATTATGGCAGATTTGTATTTGGCAGATGATCAACGCGTACTAATGGATGATTTAAAAATCTCGTTGGGCTTGGTAACTAATATACCTTTCAAAAGAGTTAAGTTGCTTTAATTGTTCTTATATTTAATTTATTATTAGAGAACGATGCCGCCGTAAACGTTTTCACTGGCGAAGAAGAGTTTTTTGCTTTCGATCGTACCATTTCTTGTCTTTATGAAATGCAAAGCAAGGTCTAATGGAAAAAATGGGCAAAGCCCCATTGATACAAGCGCAACATATTTATCTGTGTTCAAATTTTAGTGAAAATTTTTCGATAAAGTACTTAGCAAAAAAAAAAAAAGAAACGAAAATGCAAATTCTTGTTATTAATGAAGCATAAGAAAGAATTTATTAAATGAATATTTTTCTTATTGAAATCGCCAAATTTATAAGAAGCAATTGTATATAGCAGACTTCCCCGTAAATACGCACTTGAAAAATATCCCTCTACATGGATAAATGCATCGATCTTAGCAAGCCCTTTGGCAAAATCGACCGGAACAAGAACCTACGACAAAAAGGAAGAAGAACAAGCAAACTACATCAAAAAGGAAGAAGAACAAGCAACCTACACATAAAAAAAGGAAGAACAAGCAACCTACACTAAAAAGGAAGAAGAACAAGCAACCAACACCAAAAACGAAAAAGAACAAGCAACCCACACCAAGAAGGAACAACAACAAGTAACCTACACCAAAAAGGAACAAGAACAAGCAACCCACAACAAAAAAATAAACGTTTGATTTTCTCAAATTTATATATTAGTTTGGGGAATAAGAAATCCATTATTTTTATATAAACTTCAGGACTTTATTTAACATGCTTCGGATTGTCCGATTTGGGTCAAATATGCACCGTTTTGTTGTATGATTTGTTGCCATTTTAAAGGTAACTTCAAAATGCCTATCTCATAGAAGTCCTGGTATCTATTTGCAAAAAACTCTAGTAGTCGATTTTCACAATCCTCCCTAGATTCCAATTTTTTATCATTAAAGAAATTTTGCAATGCAAGAAAAAGATGATAATCGCTTGTTGGCAAGTCCGGACTGTATGGCGGATGCAGTAAAACTTCCCAACCAAGCTCCCGAAGTTTCTGGCGAGTCACTGTAGATGTGTGTGGCCTAGCGTTGTCCTGGTGGAACACGACACCTCTCCTGTTGGCCAATTCTGGCCGTTTCTGGTCAATCGCTATCTTCAAACGGTCCAGTTGTTGACAGTAGAGATCAGAATTTAGCGTTTGGTCATATGGAAGCAACACATAAAAAATAATCCCCTTCCAGTCCCACCAAATGCATAGCAAAACCTTCCTGGCCGTTTGAGGTGCTTCACCGCTCTTTGACCACGATCGTTTTCGCACAGGGTTATCGTATGTGATCCATTTCTCATCTCCAGTCACCATCCGTTTAAGAAATGGGTCTATCTCATTCCGTTTGGCCAAGGCTTCGCAGATAGAAATTCGATCCATCATGTTTTTTTCTGTTAATTGGCGTGGCACCCAAACATCGAGCTTCTTTTTGAATCCAGCTTTGTGTAAATGGTTTAAAACTGTTTTATGGTCGATTTTTAGCTCCTGGGCGATGTTACAACTGCTAACATGCCGGTCAACTTCGATCATTTCTCCGATTTTATCGACATTTTCGACGACCGGCCTACCTGTGCGAGGTGCATCTTTAACATCAAAAATTCCTGAACGGAATCTACGAAACCAACATTGCACATAATTGGCTGTTAGAGTATCGGAACCATAAACACCATTCACAATTTTAGCCGCCTGGCATGCATTTTCGCCTTTGTCAAAGAAAAACTGTAAAATGTACCGAATTTTCTCTTTGTTCACTTCCATTTTTAACACGCTGTAACTCACAACTGAATGCACTAAACAAAAAACAGCAAAAGAATTTTTTTTACTGCGAAATGTCACCTTTCCAACGAGCATAAATCTGAAATTATTTGATCGATACTTTACGAGAAATCTATCAGTGCAGCCATCTACCGAAAAAATAATGGATTTCTTTTTCCCCAAACTAATATATATTTATTTATATCTAGTGAAATAGGACGAGAGCAAATGAATTTCATAAATTATATCATGTGAATAGACCGGTCCTCCTTGTTTATGTTGCTTTGCGGTTTGTACAACAACGTTAGCCTCTGCAGGTGGTTTAGGAAAAGCCTGCCAGTAGACGGCTTTAAGCCCAATATCATAACAAGATGCTGTAAGGTTTGCAAAACAATGTGCCATGAAGAATACTGCCATTGCTATGAGCCAACACTAAAATAGCGGACATGTGTCCCTCGAGTTCTATTTTTTCATGTACGTACTTTTCCGATTTCTTGCTTAATCTGAAATAAAGAATAATGTGTTGGAAGGAAATCTTATACAATCTGTCTTTGAATATGGGCACGATTTTTTCTTGCTGTTGGTTCTTTATACGAACCTGCCTAAAATAACAGAAAAATGGTAACGCGTTCCGTTCAACATGTGAATCGAACGTTATCGTTAACATTATTCAATATTGCTTCATATCGAGCAATCAATTAGAACAAAAAATTATAGTAAAATTCGCCAAACCTTTCAAATAAGTAATAAATAAAATAATTTCTGTACAGTTGCTGTGTTCCATGTCAATCAGTTGTAATTAATATATTATGAACAACATCAGCATAAGAAATGATGACGTGCAAAAAAGACTTATGGGTTAAACATATGTGCAATTTTTTATAAAGTTTGCTTTTATAAAGGCTTATTGCGTTGTAGCATTTAAATATATATTATTTTGCACAAGGTTTCGCGATAAAAACTTGTATGTCCTTAACGTTCAGAATTTTGACCAGAGTAAACAACATTATGCAAGAACAAGCCTGGCAATGATTGTAATGAAAGAAATCTATCTTAAAATCAAAAGTAAAGCAGTGATACCGAGATTGGAACTTTAGTGTAATATTGATTTGAATTAAACAATTTCGTGGCTGGAATAATGTTTTCAGTTTTTCATGCTGCAACAAAAATGCAAGCAACCAAAGTATAGTATTGGGCACGTTAGTCTTATCGGCAACCGGCCTAATTTATCCAACGAGGCAGAAAAAAAATCGGTATTTTACCTCTTTCACTTACTTCTATATTTATTTGTTAATTTTTAAAAGCAAACAAAAATCTCTATAATAGAAGAATTTCATATCAACAAATACAACAATCTATCTATGGTTCTAAAAGTATTGGATTGGTGTCGGCCGCAGATTTCCTCAAATCCAGCAGCAAAAGTAATGAGGGTCGAAAAAGCAGTTAAGGGGCTTCTATGATTAGCGCATGTATAGGCTGAATAATATACTAAATGGAAAGCTATTATTTTATGTAGAGAAATGTCAAAAAAATCGAATTTAACCGTTGTGTCCATTGGCCCTTCGTATTACTTTATCATTTTCATAAGTAGACGTCGCTGATCAAAATATATGCAAGCACCTGTTATATACAAATGCTTTTAGCAACTCTTAGCAAGAAAGAAAAAGAAAAATAAATACAATAATTGAAAAATCAAATTAAAAAACAAACATTATTTCAACCATAATAAGAAAAATTAATAAAAACCGTTGGAAATAGAAAGCATTAATTCCGCTGCATAAATCCCAAAACACCACCGCAGTTTGGCAACTCTGGGTGCGTGTTGCAGTAGCGTTTTAATTCTATGCATGAATTTCAATTTTCAGTGTATTTCTTAGCTTTTTGGCTTTATTATTAAATTATAAAGCTCCTTTTCTTGTTTTCACGGGACTTGGATTGTTTATTTACACCATGTCGTGTGAAAACAAGCCCTGAATCTGAACGATTCATCTCGTGTTGGCTGTGTGATCGTTTTGTACATACAAAGTGTTCTGGTGTTATCGGCCGTACCCTTCTAAAGGTTCACGATGGTCATGTCCTGACTGCAGAAAGCGGGACATTGATTTCTACAAACTCTTCACGGAGACGAGAAATTGTTTCTCAGATTTGAGCAAAAATTTCGGCTCCTTGTGGGAGAAATTTGAAATAATCCAGACTAGGTTTGATGAGTGTCGTTATATTGCGCAGTCATCTTCCTCTCCAGCTAACAAAGTTTCAACTCGTGGTTCGTCACCTCTGAGTTCTCCTAAGTCCGTTTCAACGGTGCAAATTAGCGATTCCGTAAAGTCTACAAAGACTGTTAGCGTTTCTGCTACTGCTGAGTCCGTCGATAACATAAAAGTTACAAATAAGCCGGGAAGTTGTTCTGGTTCGAGCTATGCTGAAGTGGGAAGGGTATCGCCTCCCAATGGCGTCACTCAATCTTTTCAGGCGTCATCGCCTAAAACTAATAGTGAGAACAGTAAATCGCCCTCTTCCCCTTGCTGTTCGAGTGTGGACGCTGGTCGCCAAACTGGGCACGTCACACAAGCTGCTCGTGCAAGTGTGGTTACACCTTATTTTCCCCAACCCATAACTCCCCATCCGCTCCGCTGCTCCTAAAACAGATGACATACGCTTGAAGCCAGTTCCTCCCAGAAAGGCAATGCTTATGTCAAGACTGGCATCTGATACATCTGCGGATAACATAAAAAGTTGTCTGGCGGCGAAAGTCCCATCTGTCAATTTAAAACGTCCTAGCATTTTCAAATTAGGTCCTTCTTAACCTAGACCAATCTCGTCTTTTAAAATTCTAGTTCCGACTGAAAAGATGGATACGTTTTTAAATAAACCATTACCTAATCCTTAAATAAGGAATTTGCTGATCGACTCCGTAATTCTAATGCAGTATCCCTTTCCCCTTCAAAAAACTAAATATTTCTTCAAGCTCATTAACTCTCATTTATCAAAATATTAGGGGCCTAAATTCAAAAATTCGTTCTGCTTTCCTAAATTCAGTGAGTACGGAGTTTTCCTGTTTCGCCTTCACTGAAACTTGGTTAAAGCCTGATTTACATTCGTCGCAACTTTTCCATAATTCGTTTCAGGTTTTCAGAAATGATCGATTGTATCGGAATGGTGGTGGTGTTTTAATTGCCACATCTGCGGCAGTCCCCTCCTATTCAATTGAATTTTCCACTGCTCCCGACGTTGAATTTATCGCCATTCGAGCAACATTTCCTAATAGACACATATATGTGATCTGCTCCTATATTCCCGCAAATTGGATATCTCCATATATAAGGAACAAGCCGCCCTCATTTGCGAAGTGGCGAAACAATCTAATCCTACCGAAATAGTCATTGCGTTGGGTGACTTCAATTTGCCTTACGTCACTGACAGAGTTGTTGTGTTCTTTAATGAATTATTTGATCATAATTTAGTTCAAAACAACGGTACCCCTAATTGCAATGGCAGGCTGCTTAATCTTTGCTTGGCTAATTTTCCTGAGATTTGTGTTAGTCGTTGCCTTCCTTTTAGTTTACCTGACGATTCTTATCATCCAGCATTGGGTACTTCCCTTCATTACAAGCATGATAATGCGTCGAACTTCTATAACGTTCCAAATTCAATTTTTTCAAATAAATTTTATGATTTCCGTAAAATCAATGTTTCAATGCTAAAATCACATCTTTCACATATTATGCTTGATTTCTCAGTTGGAAGTATTGATAGCTTACTCTCGTCATTCTACAATATATTAAATCAAGCTATTTCTACATCGAATGTGTCCTCCGTTGTTTAATAACACAACTAAATATTACAAGAGTAGGAAAAACAAGCTTTTCAAAAATCTTTCGAAAAGTGGTTCCTCTTTCGACTATTTCGCTTACTCAGTGGCAAGGTATAGATTTAATTCGCTCAACTACCAATATTATTCCAGATAGCTTCAGTTTGTCAAATCCTCTCTGTTGGCTAGTCCTAAATACTTTTTTAAGTTCGTTAATTCCAAAAGAAAAATCTCCATAAATCCCTCGCATGTTTCTTTTAAGGGCTCTCGGTCCTCAGATGATATGGAAACCTCAAATCTCTTTTCGGAGTACATCCGGCAAAACTTTTCGACTACTAATTTCTTTTTATCAGCAAATTATCCATATCCGATTACTAATTCGGTTTCAATTCCTAATTTGATTATTTCTGAATATGACGTTTTTGAAGGATTGAGCTCTCTAAAATATAATTGTTCGCCTGGACCTGATGGAATCCCCTCATGTGTACTTATATCTTGTGCTGGCGAGCTATGTGATGTTATCTCAGAGATTTTTAACAAGTCCTTGAAATTAGGTGCTTTCCCTTTGTGTCGGAAGACTGGTATCGTTATACCTATTCACAAAAGTGGAAGTAGACAACTTGTAGAAAACTACAAAGGCATTGCCAAGTTGAGTGTCTTGCCTAAACTGTTCGAGCGAATTGTGACTCAGCATTTGGCCTTTGCCATTAATTCGTATAATTCCTCTCCAACATGGCCTTCGAGAAGGAAGATCTACGGTCACCAATCTGTTAGATTGTACTCCTGTTTTCAAGGATTTTTCTAGTGGCTCTCGCACTGATGTCATATACACTGATTTTAGAAAAGCGTTTGATTTGTTTGCCCATAAACTACTCATCTTTGGACTCCAAGCCTCTGGCTTCCCATCCCTGTTTATTGAAATGGTTACGCTATTATCTGCATAATAGATCATTCAGAGTCTTGTTTAATTTCATTACCTCGGATGAATTCCCCGTGACATCTGGCGTACCTCAATGCAGCCACTTACGACCTATTTTATTTAATTTATACATTAATGATTTGCCCACGGTGATTAAATACAGCGAGATCTTAATGTATGCTAAAGATGTGAAACTATTATCTTCCTTCTTTGTAGAATCCCAATCACATCAGCTTTAAAGTGACTTGAATAATTTGGTTATATAGTGCTCTTAAAATCTTCTGACACTAAATCTAAATAAATGTAAGAAACTTTCGTTCTCAAGAAGGAAGCTATTCATTACTCAATATTTCATTTATTCGCAAAAGTTTGAGGACGTCGATTCGGTCACAGATTTAGGTGTTCTATTTGACCATAGATTACGTTTTAACTTGCACATTGAGCTCTCGTTAAGCAAAGCTAAGTCCGCACGTGGTTTTATAAAGATGTGGTCCAAAGAGCTTGAGGATCCTTATATTACGAAAAGACTGTACATGTGTTTGGTTAGACCTATACTTGAGTATGGCTCTGTTGTAGGGTCTCCTTCATCTAGATGCTACGTCGATTCAATTGAATCTGTTCAAGAGCAATTTTCGCTGTTTGTCCTAAAGAATTTGGTTTGGAACTCGATTACCTCTCTTCGCCCCTATGAAAATAGGTTGCTTTTGTTATCCTTACCGTCACTTCAGAACCGTAGATTTATCCTTGGCGTTTCCTTCTAAATCAAAGTAATAAATGGTACTATTGACTCGCCCGCATTACTTGGTGAGATAAGCTTTAATGTGCCTAACCGCATCTCTAGGCACTTTATTTTGATTAAGCTTAGACAATGTAAACACAATTATGAGCTGTTTAACTTGCTCTGTTGTCTGAAGAAACTTAAACGATGTCTATCACTTATTCTCATTATCGGCCTCTTTAAAGTTTATTAAAGGAACGTTGCTTAATATGCGCGATTACCTATGTCGTACTTAAACTAACGTTTCATTCTTAATATCTCATTTTTTATTTAAAATAATATTGTGTTGGTCACCAGGGTTATGCATGTTTTCAATGGTTTAGAGGTTCACTTGCAACCTGGATCTGTTATAGTTGCGGTTGTGTTCCCGATTAAATGAATAACATTCTCCTTGCTTCTTGCTTATTACTTTTAACCGCTCAAACGAAATGTTTACATTAATATATATCAGGATTGTGCATCCAATACAGTATACTAAACCACTCTCTTTTTCAGAGTAAAACTGCGCTAACTGACTTGATATATATATAATCTTGACGTCGATGCTACCGCCAAAGCCAGTGCCAAGTATTTCCAATACTATTTCATTTTTAGCATAATTATCATAATCCGTGTAGGTTTATTTATTTATTTATTTATTTATTCTACTTATACTAGAAACTCAACTGAACAAATAACAGTCGAGTTCAATTGGCTCTTAATGCAAAACTTATAAAACTTATATTAATTAATAATAAAATTTAGTATAAGTACAATAAAACAAATAAGAAGAAGAAAAAAGAAAAAGAAAATAAGCATGTACACTATCAGCATAGGGCCACAATTACAACCGGTACAGGAACAAATTGCAAATGAACCCCTAAACCATCGCAAACATGCATAAGCCTGGCAACCGATAATAATTTGTCAATAATTCATATTCGAAACGTAACGATTTTTTAGGATAAAAGCTAATTTAAATACGACATAGGTAAATCGCGCGTATTAAGCAATGTTGCTTTAATGGACTTTAAAGAGTCCGATAACGAGAATAAGTGGTAGACGTCATTTAGGTTCTTGCAAACGACTCTGAGCGGATTGAACAGCTCATAACTAAATTTACACTGACTAAGCTTAATCAAGATAAAGTGCCTAGAGAAGCGGTTAGGGACATTAAAGCTTATTTCACCAAGTAATGAAGGCGAGTCAATAGCACCATATATTTCTTTAATTACAAAGGAAACGCCAAGAACAAACCTACGTTTCTCAAGAGACGGTAAGGACAGCAGAAGCAACCTATTTTCATACGGAGGAAGAGAGGCAACCGGATCCCAACCCAAATTTCCAAGGGCAAACAGCAAGAATTGCTTTTGAACAGATTCAATTGAATCGACATAGCACCTGTATGAAGGAGACCACACAACAGAGGCATACTCAAGTATAGGTCTAACCAAACACATGTACAGCCGTTTCGTAATATAAGGATCATCAAGCTCTTTGGACCACCTCTTTATAAAACCAAGCGCGGACTTACCTTTGCTAATCGAGAGCTCAATATGCAAGTTAAAACGTAACCTATGGTCAAATAGAAAGCCTAAATCTGTGATCGAAACGACATCCTCCAACTTATGCGAATCAATGAAATACTGAGTAATGAACGACTTCCTTCTTGAGAAAGAAAGCTTCTTACATTTAGTCAGATTTAGTTTCAGAAGATTCACAGAGCACCATGCAACAAAATTATCCAAGTCACCTTGAAGCTGACGTGATTGCGATTCAACAGAGAAAGAAGAAAACAGTTTCACATCATCAGCATACATTAAGATCTGGCTGGAATTAACCACCGATGGGAGATCGTTAATGTATAAACTAAATAAAATGGGACCTAAGTGACTTCCTTGAGGTACGCCAGACGTAACGGGGAATTCATCCGAGGTGATGAAGTTAAACAAAACCCTGAAGGATATATTGTGTAGATAAGAGCTTATCCATTTCACTAATTAGGGTGGGAAACCAGAGGCTTGGAGTTTAAAGATAAGTAGTCTATGGTTAACCATATCAAATGGTTTGCTTAAATCAGTGTAAATAACATCTGTGCGAGAGCCACTAGAAAAAGCCTTGAAAACATGACAGGTAAACTCTAACAAGTTGGTGACTGTAGATCGCCCTTTCCGAAAGCCGTGCTGGTGCGGAGAAATATACGAATTAATGGCAAAGGCCAAATGCTGAGTCACAATACGCTCGAACAACTTGGGCAAGACACTCAACTTGGCTATGCCTCTGTAGTTCTCAACAAATTGTCTACTTCCACTCTTGTGGATAGGAATAAGGAAACTACTTTTCCAACATGAAGGGAAAACACCTAAATACAAGGACATGTTAAAAATCCTTGAGATCACACCACATAACTCTACAGCGCAAGATTTAAATACACATGATGGAATTCCATCAGGTCCAGGCGAACAACTGTATTTTAGAGAACTCAACCCTTTAAAAACATCATCTTCCGAAATAACCAAGTTAGGTATTGAAACCGAGTTAGTTATAGGATATGGGTAGTTTGCTGATAAATCGAAATTAGCAATCGAAAAGTTTCGTCGGAAATACTCAGCAAATAGATTTGAGATTTCAAAATCATCCGAGGAATCAGAGCCATTAAAAGAAACATGAGAGGGATATGTGTCAATTTTTCGTTTAGAGTTAACAAATTTAAAGAAGAATTTAGGATTAGCAAACAGAGAGGATTTAATGAACTGAAGGTATCTGCAGTAATAATGATGGTTGAGGGAGTTAAATCTATGCGTCGCCACCGAGTAAGCGACATAGTCGAGCGCAGAGCCACTTTTCGAATATTTTTTGAATAGCGAGTTTTTTCTATTCTTGTGATATTTAATTGTCTTATTAAGCCACGGGGGACACCTGCTTCGAGGTCGACAATGCTTGATCGGAACAGATGCAGCAATAGCTATACTTAATGTATTGTAGAACGATGGCAATAAGCTTTCAATACTACCGGTTGAGAAATCAAGCGTCAAATGTGAAAGAGGATGTTTTAGTAATACAATATTTATTTTATGAAAATCATAATAATTATTTAAAAAAGTTTTATTTGGCACATTAAGGCAATTCAACAAACCATCATTCATATGATGAAAGGAAATGCATATTGATGGATGATACGGTAAACTAAAAAGAGGGCAACGATTTACGTAAATCTCGGGAAAATTGGCAAAGCAGAGATCAAGCAGTCTACCATTACAATTAGGGGTACGATTATATTTACTCAAATTATGATCAAACAATTCACCAAAGAACACAACAGTCCTATCAAACGTTGAAGTAGGAACCAAACAGCCCGAATTATCAGTGTTACACCAAGTGACTTGAGGCAAATTGAAGTCACCCAATGCAACGACCAAATCGCTGGGTCTAGACCGCTTGGCCACTTCACAAATGAGGGCAGCGTGTTTCTTGTAAATGGAGATATCAGAATTTGGAGGAATATAGGAGCAGGTTATAAATAGATGTTTATCAGGCATATTCGCACGAATAGCGATAAATTCAACGTCAGGAGAAGTGGGAAATTCAATTAAATTGGACGGGACTGACGCAGAAATGGCAATTAATACACCACCACCAATGCGATTCACTCGATCATTTCTAAAGACTTGGAAAGAATTATGAAAAAGTTCCGACGAATGAAGATCGGGTTTTAGCCAAGTTTCAGTAAAGGCCAAACAGAAAAATTCCGTGCTCACTGAATTTAGAAAAGTGGGACGAATTTTCGAATTTAGGCCCCTAACATTTCGATAAATGAGAAATAGTGGGCCTGAAGAAACAGTTAGTTTTTTGAAGGCGACAAGACTTTTGCCTTGGTATTACGGGGACGATCACGAGGGATAAATTCCTTAATTAAGGATCCTACTGGCCACAGTGATTTGTTTAACAACATATCACTGTTTTCAGTCGGAACTAATATTTTAAAAGAAGAGATTGCCCTAGCTTGAGAAGAAGCCATTTTGAAGATGCTAACACGCTTTAAGTTGACTGATGGGACTTTCGTCGCCAGATAACTTTTTATGTTATCCACCGAAGTTTCATGTGCCAGTCTTGACACAAATATTGCTTTTCTGGGAGGAACTGCCGTCAAGCAAATGTCATTATTTGGAACAGGAGGGGGGTTCACGGTAGGAGAGTTTCGAATTGGGGAGAATATAGATGGGGTTATCGCCCTTGTACCTGCAGCTTGTGAGACTTGCCCAGTCTGGTGACCAACATTCACACGCGAACAGCCAGGAGGAGAGGATGATTTATTTTTATCTTCATTACTTTTAGGCGATGGCGCTTGATTAGAGTGAGTGGCGACTCTGGGCGGAGATACCTTTGCCACGTAGCTTAAAACAGAAGGACTTGCCGGTTTGTTTGTAACTGTTTTGCTACCAACCGACTCAGCAATATCGGAAAAATTACTGTTCATTTTATAGTTAGAGGGAGCGGTAACTTGTACCAACGAATCAGATTTGGAGAAACCCAGAGGTGACGTCCCACACGTTACGCTACGAGTAGAAGATGAGTATCCAATAAAACGACACTCATCAATTCTAGACTTAATGAGCTCAAACTTTTCCCACAAGGAGCCGAGATTTCTACTCAATTCCGAGAAACCATAACAGGTCTCCGTGAAAAGTTTATAAAAATCAATGTCCCGCTGCCTACAGTCAGGACATGACCATCTTAAGCCTTTAGACGGGTCAGCGACTGCGTCAGCAGCACGGCCGAGAATACCGGCACACTTTGCATGACCAAAGCGCTCGCAGAGCCAACAAGAAACGAATCTATCAGAATCTGGGCCAGATTTCGTCCGACAAGGTGTATATAAACACTCCATGTCCAGTCAAAAAGACAGTTGTGGATTATGAAGAACGGACACAAAAATCACTAAAAACAAATCCTGAACATAAAAATTTACCAACCAAATTTGTGCAAAACTTCTCTGTTACGTTGACACTGTAACGAGAGATCAATAGCAACACAAACTCCAAACAGCGAAAAAATAACAGAGAAAAAAGAGAGAAAACAAAAAAAAAAAAAAAAGAGAGATTTATATCAGAGCTCAAAATTTTTGTTTGCAAAAATCAAATGAATCAAAGCGTAAAGGAAAAATATTTCTTTTACTTTGAATTCACTCACTTTCTTCTCAAAGCATACTATAAGGCAGAATAGCCACGAAATTCAACAAAAAATTAAAATATTAATTGCCGAAACAAAATATAGACGACTATACCGCGCGACCGAGTTGCCAGACTTTTGTAGAGGGTATTGGTTTGGTTATTAGCTGTTTGTAGAAAATAATGCTTTATGTAAAATTTAAAGCAATCATTCAATCATTCTTTTATATATATTTTATTTGTGTATACATTTATTTAATATAAAATGAAAATAATTTTTCTAATCTTTTACTTGAACTTTATACTTCTTTAATTGGATATTTTCTCAAAGAAGCCGATAGCCTTAGATGCTAGTGCTTTTAAGAGTTTAGTCTTAGAATTTATTTCTCTGGCGAAATTAATAATAATAATAATAATAATAATCAAAGTAATCAATATTTTCTAAGTGCAAGTTAGATGTTAATTTAATTACAAAATTATTATTTAGATCAATTTAGTATACCTTAATTTCATTCCACCGGGTTTTAGAAGAAAAAAGGTAGGAATATGATTGTAGTTGTAGATGTAAAATGAATATTTACAGTGCGACCTTTTCCTTTAGCTTTAACGGCGGGATGGCGCGAGAAAACCGTTTGCATTCTTTTCCTTTTATTTATTAAACTACGTGCATAATCTTTTGGCAGTTATCTGCTAAAACCATTGTTCTACCGTTGTAGAATTTCTACGATATTTGGGCAAAAATTGAGCCAAGTTATCACAAGTATCCATTGGAGACAACTTTGCATCGTTAAGAGAGTTCTTCAGTTCTTCCCCGCCAAGCTCTTTCACTTTTGGCCAGCCCATTAAACATGGATATGGAGATCAGGCATTGTCATGATAAAAAGTGAAAAAGGCCTTTTGTATTGAATAATTGGGGACGCGGACAACCATAGCTGCATGAAGATGAAAAGCAATTTTTTAAAAATATGATGCATATACAAGTGTACGGCAAGTATGGGTTGTGTTCCACTATAGTCTTTTTATTAATCGTCTCTTGTTGTCTGAAAACTTTTGCTATCGCAAGATTTGTTTGAAGGGTGTGAACTTATATTTAAATATAACTAGCAAAGACACAAATCAAAATTTTTTTGCAGACTCTGTAAACCGGTAACAGGATTCTGTTAAACGATCGAACGTTAAAATCGTGTTTGTCTGTCCGTGCAAAGCAACAATTGTTTACATTTTTCAATAATTGAACATGTATTTGTATAAAATTGGTGCCTTTAAAGAATAAGCGTATAAAATTGGTGCCTTTAGAGAATAACCGTATATATGTTCTCAATAAATTGTAAAAATGCCAACCATGTAAGGAATAAGCGTATATGTTTGTTTATATTGGTAAGAAACATCTTACCCCTCGTTGTCCACGCCTTAATGACAGTCATCTTACCGGTACGTTTTGTCTAACATGCCATAAAGTAACGGTTACCACACTAAAACTAACTATCATAGTATTCAATATAAGTAAGACTTGTTAGGTATGTTTGAGTAGAGTTTTGCACGTCATTGCATAACTGAGATGTGCTAATTTTGTGGTTAATTTGCACCAAGTAAAAAAAATCTTACGCATCGTACATGTTTCCAATTAATGCGACAATTTGACCCAGCTGAGTTACGAGTGCTTAAAACAACTAAAGAGTTCAAAATTCCAATCATTGTTCTAAATTATCTTTGAAAATGGATTGCTACCGTACAGGAAAATGGTTAAAATAATTGAAAGAATGGATGCTCGATACTAAGTATTTCATTCACATAAGTTGGGAAACGTTGATTCGTTCGTTTTAATTTGCACGTCGAGCTCTTTTTAAGTAACGCTCGTTGAGATATGATCCAAAGAGCTTAATGTTCCTTTCATTACTTACTTAGTTACACTAATACCTGATTATGCCTCTGTTGTGAAGTCTCCTTCCCACAGTTATGTAGATTAGTTGAATAGCAATTCTTTCTGTTTCCCCTTAGGAATTTGTTTCTTTGCCTACTTATGAACGTAGGCTACTTCTGTTATCCTTACTGTCACTTGAGAAACGTAGATTTATCCTATTCCAAATTACAAATGAGGAAATAGACATCACATTGAGAACTACAGGGCCAACATCATGCTCAGTCTCTTACCTAAATTTTATGAGCGAATGGTTAAACAGCATCTAGCTTTTGCTATCAAATCTCGTATTTGTTCATTCCAGCTTAGCTTTTGGAAACGAAGATCTATTGTCACGAATCTCTTAAACAGTCCTTAAAATCAGGTGTTTTCCCTTTCTGTTGGAAGAGCAGTTTCTTCCCTTCGCTTCATAAATGTGGAAATAGACATCACGTTGAGAACTTTAGACGCCTTATCAAGTTAAATGTTTTACATAAATTGTTTGAGCGAATTGTTGCTCAGCATTTAGCTTTTGCTATCAAATCTTGTATTTCTTTATTCCAGTGTAGGTTTCGTATAGGCAGATCCACTATTGCGAATCCATTATTGCGAGTTTGCTGTGTTTTCAAGGCTTCTTCCAATAGCTCTCGCACGGAGTCCGTATATACTGATTTTAGTAACGCGATTGACTTAGTTAACCATAACTTAGTTAACCATAACAGATCATTCATTTAACTTCTGTTTAACTTCGTCATCTCGAATGAATTTGGCGTGACATCTGGCGTCCCTCAAGGCAGCCACGAAAGATCTCTTTTGTTTAATTTATACATTAATGACCTCCTCTCTGTGATTAAATCAAGCCATATCCTAATGTCCGCTGCCGTTGTTAAATTCTTTTCTTCCTTCTCCTCGGAATCGCATTCGTATCAGCTTCAAATTGACTTCAATAATTTAGGTACGTTTAGGAAGTCATCCAATGTTGAGCATTTCTTTGATTCACTCAGGTTGAAAAACGAAAATTGGTTCATCGAGGGGATCTTTTCGACCAAAGTTACCGTTTTTAATTTACACATTGAGCTCTCTTTAAGTAAAGCTAGGGCTGCTTCATTAAGAGATGGTCCAAAGAGCTGAAGGATACTTACATTACAAAAAGACTATTCATGTGCTTAGTTAGACCAATACTTAAGTGCGCCTCTGTTGTTTGGTCTCCTTCCTATAGGTGTTATTTCGATTCAATTAGATCAGTAGTCAAAAGTAGTTCTTTCTGTTTGCTCTTAGGAATTTCGTTTGATGCCTCTTGTCTCTTTGCCTCCTTATGAAAATAGGTTGCTTCTGTTATCTTTACTGTCACTTGAGAAACGTACATTTATTCTTGGTGCTTCCTTCTCAATGAAGTTAATTAATGGCGCAATCGATTCGTGCACATTACTTGGTGAGATAAGCTTTAATATGTGTAATAACCCGCTTTCTTTGGAACTTTATTTTCATTAAGCTAAATCAATGCAAATATAACTATGATTGCCAAGCTTTTGCCTGTTTCCAATGGTTAAGGGGATAACTTCCATTCGCATATAAAATAAATAAAAGAGGGCCAAGATGACCGCTTACTCTGGATTGGTAAGAAACCATCAACACCCGTTGGGTACACACAGAGGGATAGACTGAACCAGGCTATCATACTGTTCGAAAACCAACACGATGTAATGTATAGACTAACAGTCTATGATCAACTCTTTCGAAAGCTTTGGAAAAGTTTGTGAAGATAACATCGGTGATTTGAAAATGCTTTTTAGGTTGGACTCCAGAAGATTAGTGGCAGGAAGAAACCGTGCTGACAGTGCGATATATTTTACCCTGAATAAGTCTTTTTGTTATCAGCAATTCAAGTAGTTTGGGCAGTGCACTAAGCTTGGAAATTCCCCTATAGAACCACGGTTATAAAGCGGAAAAATAAAACTATTTTTGCAAACCGATGGGAAATGACATTTCAATGTTGGGGAATAGTATAGGAAACACCATCAGGACTAGGGTTGTTAGAAGGTTTCAAAAGTGACAATGATATAAATATATTTTCTTTGGAGAAGGACATAGACGGAAAAATATCAATCTTGTCGAACTTATTGAACAGTGATAATTATTAGACGAATAATTTGAAAATTGGTGGACTTCTCCAAAGAAATCAGAGTAAAAAGTGCTCGAAAAGGGCCCGACATGGGCGCTTATTACAGACGCATCGTATGAGTCGAACTGTGGCATTGTGGCTCTAAGGATTGAAAACTACTTAAACGTTCAACAAAAAAAAAAATTGATATTAATTATTGTTTTTCTTAAATACATATTTAAATATGCATAAATTAGAGATGGCTTTTACAAAAAACTATGCAGCTATGCTAACGTTTGTTAAGTTGTTGAACACGCCACTCTAATAATTCATATTTATTTCTCAGATTTTCAATAGTCTCATTTAGAGCTTCAACACGTTTTTTGGCATCTTCATGGTCCGTTATTAGCAAAGGCTTACTGAGAAGACCACTTTGCAGTGTTGCATTTCGTATTTGCTGACGCAAGCGCATCCGTTTATGAGTTAAACTATCCAGTTTCACACGTACTAAGTCGCGTTTTTCGCAAAATTCTTTCAAAGCTTCGCGCTGCATTGCGGTCTGTTGAACTAATATAGATCTCTTTTTACGCATATGTGTTATCTGCCCAATATCTTTATTCAATGTATTACGCATTTTCACCAAATCTTTCTCGCGTTCTACGACGTATTTTATAAAATAAGAAATTGTAAAGAATTACGTTAAGTTTTTTCTTAATGAACATGCCTTGTATTTTGCCATGAAGAACTGAAATATCATGTTGTATGCTTCGATAGTCACTGATATTTAAACCGTCGCCTAGATTTTCGGCATCTGCTATTTTCTAAATTAAATATTTGTTATTTGCCTTAAGCCATTGCCTACGTACACAACTTACCTTTTTTATGCTAAGAATTATTTGCTGCTTTGCTATGATTTTTCTATGTAACAACGAAATATTTTTTCGTTCACGCGCCATATTATTCATCGGTCCACGCATGCTATTCCTTAAATGGTTACAATCACCACGAATTATATTGTGTAAAATCATATTCTCAAAGTTCTCAAGCTCATTTTGATTGAGTGCCTTTAAGTCTTCCAATTCTTTCTTAAGTTGTAGAATGAGATTTTCCGTTTTTGCTTTCACTGTCTCTTCTTCTGATAATAAATTATCCAGGCGTATCATCTGTTCGTAAAGTTTTTGATTGTAATAGTCGGCCACTTTGGTAGATTCTTCGGTAATTGTACGATATAGTTTTTTACGATTATAATGTTCAACACATTTTCGATTCAGTTGCGTTCGTAGCCAATTCTCATGTTCTTGTTCACTTCTCAATTTAAACAATTCTTTCATAAGTTTCTTTTTATTCAAATTGTTATACAATTGATTGATTGCATTATTACGTTCGGAAGACTCAATGGCCATTTTGATAACATCTACTAAAAATTCGCCCATAGATTCTTCTATAATACGTGTCTCTTCAATTTTTTGCCACGCCTCAAAATCAAATTGCGCTGTAATTAAAACTGGTTCTTCAACTTTATCTACAAACATGGCCTCAACATTTGATTCCTCTTCTACCTTTTTCAAGGCAAGTTCGGCGGCCTCTTCTTCGCTTCTATACAAAGCGTCAAGCTCTTCATACCAAAAGTCTTCTGATCCAGGCGATGATGTAATTTTATGTTCAGTATCCGGCCCGGTTGCAGGCTCAGCCATGCTATCAATTTTGGTTTCACTTTTTTCTTCTGCCTCTGTTTCATATTCTCTTGGTTCAGTAATAACTTTCTTTCGCACTTCGCCGGTTAAAGGGTCAACAAAAATGCCTCCTTCGTAATCTATCGATTCCTCTTCTTCTTCAATTACCTCTGCTTTATGTTCGGCTTCCATATCTTCGCTCTCTTCCAAAAAGTCACTTAAAGACGGAAAACTTTCCAATAATTTGAAAAAGTCTTTCTCCGGAATGAGCGTGTTTTGTCTTACATAATCCAATTCTCCTGGCTGTAAATCTTCTTCGCTTTTGGTGTCAGTATCCAAATCGATATCTTCATCAGTTTCGACGTCGTCCTCTTTTACACTTACGTCAGTACTGTAATCCAAGCTTTCGTCGTCCGTCTGATCATCATTATCCTCATCGCTGCTTTGGCTCTCAGTATCTCTTCGGATGAATTTGTACACTGCGGAAACTTTCCTTTTTGGTCCAGTCGCACGTCTATGCATTGTCCTAGTTTTTGCTTGTTTTCACGTTCAATAATTGAAAATGTCAAATAAGTACATAAAATATATACACAGTGCGTTTGCGTAAATGTAATAGTATAAATTAAAAATTGTTTATTAAAAATATATCTGCAAAAGCAAGAACGCTAGAAAACCTTTCAAAGACTCGTTTCCCTTTTTATTCAGGCTGTAAATAATACCATTTTAGAAATATTTTTTCAAAGCTTGCTGCGATTCTTCAGTTAGTTTGCAGAGTTTAGTTTGAAATTTGTGATTTCAGTTTTCGTCACTGCTATAGCGCAAATTGGTCAACGACGTGTTATATTTTTCCACCTCTAAAAAGTCATAGGAAAAAATATACGCTCGTTGGAATACCCCTTTCTTGCGATGAATTTTTTTTTTATTCGCTTGGTGTTTGATTATTTAAAGAATTCTGTTTTATTTCAAAAGTTTTGTCAATATGTGTCGTATAATTTACATGGATATTTAATAAAATGCGTTTAAAAATTTAGCAAAATAGTCATGTTCTGATTTATTTTCTTCATGCAATTGCATTCTGTAAGGTATTTTTTTTTTTATTGTAATAAATAAAAAGCATCATGTAATGAGAGTGATAAGCTTCTTCTCCTTCTGCGAATTAATAAATCAACAGGGTATGATTTACCGAGTTGAGTAAGAAAGGTTCGATGTGAACACGAAGATCTTTTTTTATATATATAAACAAAGTTGGCGTTTATATAACAAATATTTTTTGCATGTTAAGACATCGGTTACGTAACTAAAATGGGGAGTGGTCTTTCCCAAAATTCAATTAATTTTTGTTCTTTTTTTGTTTTATTTTCTCGGGTATTGATGTGATATGTTCTGGGATTTTATTTATTTAACGAATGATTTCGAGATGATAAAGTCTCGTAGTATAGGACGTGATGGAGTACAATAACTTACGAAGCAGGTGAAACGTTGCAAATTAAAAGAATATGCGAAGGAATAGATTCATAGGTTGGCGGTGAAGATTTGTATGTTTTGATAACAAACTTTAAAAAAAGAAAAGGTTGTGGGACAAGCCGCCAAATTGCATGAGTGCAAAATGTCCAAATCGTTGTGATTACGAAGGCCACATATAGAGAGTTTGCGAAGCAGGCGATGGCGAATAGGTAGCGATAAATTGTCGTAACGCATATATTGGTCGTTTGTTATTGCCATAGAATGAAATTTCATATTTTTGGTCTTTAAGTGAACGTAAGTTAGGAACAAGCTAAGAAATTTATTGGCCTTTATCAATGATCAAAAGAAAATATTGATGAATTCTTGTCTGATGTATATATGTTTATTCGTGCATCGTTCCCAATACAAAATAGGTTTACTTTAACTGACGATTCATAAGGTATAAGTTCAGTGGGTGACTTGCGAATTATAATATAAATTCGAAACTTAGTTGGGAGTTCAATGTGGAGTCATACTCTGACTTTTGGTGTTTAAGCTATGAGATATAAATTGGAAACTGATAACCTCTAGTGACAATGATTCTATTATTTTCGAAGCAATAAAACTCGAAGTTTGCTTATTGGTTAAATATGACTTTTTGACGGAGAAAAAGCATTTCTTAAAAGCAATTCTAAAGAATATATATATATTCTGCAAATAATCATCGCATTCTTTTTTCTGGGCATATAAGCGACATTCCTCATTAGCCTACTCCCTTCAAACCCAACACCCAAAAAAGAAAAAAAGAAAAGAAAAAACTTACGACGAATCTTCTTCATCGACAAGAACCATTTGTTATTGTTTTGCTGACACCGATACTCTTGAAGTGCAGCGGACGCCCTGCACTTCTGATATGCAATTATATCAGAAAACATTAAAAAAATCCCAAAAATTATTTTCGATAATGAAAATCTGATGCCGGAAGAGATAACATCGTAAATGTACTGAAACGCAGTGTATTTACTATTTTGTTTTCTAGAGGTTAGAAGATTTTTTCACACGGCGTATGTGGCGTCATTAGACTTTTGAATCGACAATCTGTTGAGTGGAAAGTGGCAGCAAATATGGAAGCAAAACGATTGGATGGATTAAAGTTCGCATTGCTGGCCCACGCACTGTCTTCTACAAACGTGGTGCGTTGTTTGTTTGCGAATCTTGATCCTGAGTTATCGTGCGACAATCAAGTCGAGTTCAACCCTCACACCCATTACATATTAAAAGAAGCAAACACACGAGTCAGATGGTGAGAGCATTGCGAAAACTGAACTGTACTTGACGGGTGTTTGCAAATGTTTCCGTTGAAAACGGATTGAAATGTTAAGGAAATGTTAGGGTGTTTGCATCAGTCCAAAAACGCTCTATGTTAGCGAATAAAGTGAGGTATTGCAAAAAAAAAATTTACTTCTTACTTATGAATTGATGAACGTAGTTGTTGGAACGTGCTCTTGAAAGTACTGCAAAGTTGCCATTCTCTAACTTTACTGTTGCTGTTGATGCTGTTGATTTTGTTGCCTTTAGGGACAATGTTTTACTTGTTTCTTAAAAGTTTTTAATTAAATTTTCCTGCTTTAGTTAATAGTTTCCTTTGTACCTATGCATTTTATGATTTTGCAAACTTTACATAAATTTTATAAGAACTTATTGAAATGTACTTGATATAAATTGCTTCAGTTAAAGTATTTGTAACTAATAATGATTACAAAAAAACAAGAAAATAAAAAAATATCACAATTAAACAAATAAGAAGATACTATTCGGTTTTATATTCATCACCTTTAACGTAAAAAGAAAAAAAAAAAAGAAAACAAATAGATTATATTATAATATATAATAAATTTCTATACGTTATAAAATCACGGTAGCATGTTTTTGCAATTTTAATAGCATTATTTTTGAGAGGAGTAAATTGATGCCCACACATTTCAATCGTTATTTTCATTTAGTTGCTTATAGCCCACTACCATAAACAGCTTGAACTGAAACTATAACAACAGTTTGAGGTTTCGTAAAATGATTTTATCAATATAAGATATATTACCTTAATTTATTTTAAGAAATTTTTTTATTTTTTTAACTGTTTATCAACGATGACGTGATATTTCGCATAAACAAACTTATCAAGATCTACATCTTAACGAAGTAACCACGCGATTACGGTAAGGAATATTTCTTTTCATTGTATCAAAAGTAATGATTATACCCCACACCCCACTTAAGTTGGTGCGGAGGTATCTAACACCCAGAAGGGCTTAAGATAGATTTATTATATTAATCATTCAGATCTAACCTTCTCTGTTCTACCGAAAGGTTGCCATATTCCTAGATACTGATTGAAGTATTTTGACGCAACGACGAATCCTATTGAAAATAATTTGGTTTTAATTGTTAGTCTGTTTTGGTTCAGTTTTTCGAACACTCCCCGCACTCCAAACACGTTTTATTTTGAAAAGTTGTTATATGGAAAAAAGTTATAATTTTCAAAATTAATCAATAAAATTTGTTGAGTAATGATATTTCGACATTTTAAATTGTTATGAAAAATTTGTTTTGGCTAGCGCAGCTTTTTGAATCCTCTTTCATGGAACCATGCCTAAGGAAAACTGATCTTCAATATTTCGCGGTGAAAGTTGGTTCATCATAAATGGACAAAGATATCATCTCAGGGAATTTGAACAACATAGGCCTTTTCTTCGGATTACACGACTAGGATTGTCACTAAACGTAAACCTTTATATGCCAAAACGGCCTAAATGTGAAAGTTTTATGATGAAGGAGTAATTTGATGTAGAAGTTAAGTGGACCAAATTTGAATCAGGTGGATCCGTTTCTTGGACCCTACTCCATGTAAGATTTCACATGAAAGGCAAGCCTTTCAGAAAAAGATTTAATTTTGAATATTTAATGATGAAAATTGGTTATTATTTGTTTTTGTTTCATAGAAGTTTATTTCCGTCAACTGAAGTCCTCCTAGAATTTCTTGTCTTAAACATTTCCAGATCGCTTTGTTAAATACTCCCATTTTCTTAATTTCAGAAATAAGGCCAACTAGAGCTCATTATTGTGTAATAGGAAGAAACAATTCACAAGTAAGTCAAAGATTATTTTTATTGTTATAGTAGGTATTCATTTTACTATACTTCAAGCCTACGGATACGGAGAAAATCATTCGACCATTGCCGAGTTTGTATACGGATCAATATTTTTTGTAGCAACAGGATTCCATAGAATTCGCGTATTGATTGGAACCACATTTCTATTAATTTTTCAATTACATCATATAAATAATCACTTTTCGAAAAGTGACCGCTTTGGTTTTGAAGCCGAAGCTTGGTACTGACATTTTGTAGAAGTTACAAATTTAGAAATCACGCGTGTTGACAGCGCATGTTGTGTTTTTACCAAATTTGAAGATGATATTTGGACACAGATATACAAACGGACAGACAAACATGCTTAGGTGGACTCCGAATTTGACACTGGTCAAGAAAATATATATTTTAGAGGTTCGTAAGCGTCCTTCTGCGTATTGCCTGTGCCTCGATTCATCGCTATTTAAAAAAGTCAGTGCGGCTAAAGCGAAAACGCTTCCTAGGCTTATGAAAAAATTAACGGTTTTATAGTGAAGATACTCAAAAATCGCGGTTATTAATAGAAAGTGACTTCACGCAAATGGTTTCCATGCTGAACATGCGACCTGTTCCGGTCGAAAAATTATTAATAAGGTCGTTTAAATATTTATAAAAAGCGTATGAGACCGACACATTTCATGTTATGCTACCGCTGTGGATATATACATTGACTAGAAAACTGTTTTGGAAATTGATATTTGAGTATCACATTAATTAAGGGGGAAAAATTTAATGCGAAGCAAATCGTGGTATTTTTGAAGCATTTAATAAGAGGCGCTAAAAAACATATGGCAATAGTCAACGAATGACGTTGTGCTCCTCGAAGGACGAAGAGACTTGATTTGCTGTTTGCCACTAATTTCGCAGTTACCCTCAGTTACTATTTTTCGCCAAATAAAGAGATGCCTTTACAAGTTATTGGAAATATAGATTTAAAGCATACAGCCCTCGCTGTTATGCATGAACAAACAAGAAAAAATATTCTATATATAACAAAATAATCGAGGCTGAGATTAAATATTTTTTTGAATTATTTTCATTTAGTGTATAATAGTAAGAAAAAACCTTAGAATATATTAGAAGAGAATGCCTTAATGCTTCACCAGAGTGAATGATCAATAAGAACATGATAGCGGAATTTTTGAATATATGGCTATACCCGTTGAAAATAAAATCAAAATAATATAAATGGGTAGATAAATGGTGGACCAACTCTTTAGGTCTGTAAATGAACTAATGGAATATTAAATTCAGTATTCTCAATACTTAGAGATTTCGCTTCCAAACGCCTCACATTACCAAGGTCACGGGATGTTTTTAAACATGGTCGCGGATATTTTTATGATCGCGGTGGATTGAAAATGTAAAGGTTTAATTTTGGGAGCAATGTAAATAATTTATTTACTTTATAATTAAATAAATTTTCCATCAGATTTTATTATTATATTATTATCATTGTTATTATCAAATACCAAATATATTAAATACCAAATTCAAATTGTACATGTCATTTATTCGTAGACGTAACAAAGTTCTAATAACGTACATTCGTATATTGTACGGACATTGTTAAAAGTAAACGATTCGTTATCATACGTGTCTCAAAGTTTTCCCCATATAGCAGGTTGGAGCCTTTTTGTGTTATACTTGCCATTCCACTGTGTCTTCTCATAGCCGCATAGAATATGTCGTAGGCATGGCGGAACGCCTCGTGGACTTCACCATTTGGAAACGCCGGTCGCAGATATTTGGAGCTGCGGTTCTTGGATACTTGGTGACAACTCGATCGCTCACCTCTTTGCATTGACTTGAGTGTATTAAGTAAACTACGTTGCAACAATTTTTTCAGTCACTTTTCCACGTTTTACAGTTCATTTGCATTGCGATTGTATGCATAGAGAGCTGAATATGCAAAGCTTTTAGATGGTTTTCCAAAATTTCTTCTCACCACCTCCCAAACAAAAGAAGAAATTTTGTTTTGAGAAGCTTCGGAAAAAATATTTCAATAAATAATATTTGCTGAGAGATATCAAAAAGTGATGTAGTTTAATTGGACTTATTTTCATTTATTTAAATTTCACAAGGAATTTCTGTAGATGTAAATTGTATGCTTGAACAATTTATAAAATTCCAAGAATTCCACTTCGAAAATTGCAACTTGTAGGATACTTGAACGGCCGTCAGGAACAGAAACAGACAAGCTTAGACCTATTCAAAAAGTGAACCAAACGGATCGACAACAATTTTTAATGAGGAATTGAATTGCATCTGTACACTAAGTTAAGTAAGAAATATATAATGTTTGCAGCCGTACTCCTTAGTTTCGCTAAGTTAAATTTTTTCATTTCCTTTAAAATCTTTTACAAATACAGCCTTCTAGTCTCTGACACGACAATAGAAACATTAACTGAAGATACAAAATCATAGCAAATTCATTACATAAGTTACGAAGAACAGGTCTCAAACCCTAGCCCACCAATCGCTGCGGATAATAAAATAAAATCAAGATCAATCATCCGACAGAATGGTCAACCAACCTGACTGTGAATTTGCCGCAAGACAATCAGAAATACGATGTTTCCGCTGCTGAATTAGCCCCCAACTCCACTCAACATTCCAACAAATCAAAGCATATCAAAAGGGTCTTTATATAAAAAAAAGAAAAAACCGTCCGAATACTTCACCGTCCCGAGCCAGAAAAGAAATCTGAAACGCATTTTCCACCATATTCATAAAATTGCCAGGATCGATGATCAATTTATAGAAAGGTTTTGGTTGACAATTGTTCGCTTTATATAAATCATTCACTTGTTTCAGTATTATATTGATTTTTTCAGCACCACGACCTTTGTTTTCGATATGTTGCAAATCCTCTACCATGAAAAAGCACCTATAGCATAAAAATTGAACTCTCAAAATTACCAAAAACCAATCGACATGTGTCTGAAAATGAACAAGTACATATGTTTTTTAATAAAAGTAAACAAAAGATAAGAAAAATTTTATTTTGTTTTTGTTTATATTTGACACGTTTGCATGAAATTTTTTACAAGAAACTACTGTAGAATAATCACCTGATTAAATAAAATTGTTTTTTTGTTTACAAAAAGCAAATACCACTAAAATTTGAAAATTTAACAATCGCTCAAAATGAATGAATCATAATGTAGAACTTAATTTGTGGAAAAAATTACAGTGTAGAACTTTTCTTTTTTCATTCAGTGTAGGATAATAAGCAGTAAGAATTATCAATTATCGAGTTTCGACGAGTCTGCGCAAACAATGGTATCACGTAAGATACGGCTTTGTGCTTTGTGGTATAGAAGGCCAGGGGATTGATTTCACTTTCTATTCTGAAGAACGAATGCGACAAAAGCGGGCAGTTGAGGTAAAGTGTTCAGAGTGAACGAATAGGAAAGCTTTGTTTCTCATGCCTTTGGGCGACCAAAGCGAGACACATTGTGTACCTATGGTGATACGGAAATAAATTGCAAAAACTTGGTTAAGAGGTTTAGATGCATCCACCGTGTAGCTCAGACCCATCTCTATTCAACTATCATTTGTTTTGTTACCCATGGAACTTAATTACGCAAAAAGCTGACGTCAAAAGAAGTGTATGATTCAGTTTTCAGGACACCAGATCCATAAATTCTAAAGTGATAACATGATGATTTCAATAAATGAATAGCAAAAAGTTATCGATTAATGTGATACATACATACAATACGATCAATATGATACATAGATCAATATGATACATACTTGTAGTGAATTTAATACAAAAGAAAATATGTTTGAATATTGGTGCAAAAGACGCTACGAGCTTTTTCTTTTTTGGTCTATTTTCTTCAATATTTAATTTACTTAGTTGGGAAGAAATAACTAAATAAATAAAATAGGCTACACAAATGTGATAACATACTTTTCGGGTAACAGAAAACAATATTTGCTTATGTGTACTAGATTGTTACAAGGCTTTTTGCATACATTTAAAGGAACTAATAATATTATTGTTATTATTATTATTATAAATTAAGCCAGAGAATAAATTCTAAGACTAAAGTCTTAAAGCAGTAGCATCTAAGGCTTTCGGCTTTATTAAAAACTCTACCGCACTTAAGATATGAACCCAGGACCATTGAGTCGAGACTCTTGCCTCCACGGCCACTCAGGCGGATGGAACTAATAATAAACCTAGAAGGATGCATCAGAAAGACATAGCAGTATAATTTAATAACATTTTAACAGGTATAATATTTTGATAGTGGTGAATGCTATTTCCTATATGCATACGAACATTGTATTACGGGCACGCAAAAAAGCCTTGCTACTAAACCATGCTCGAAAGGTATTCATGCTTTTATAAAGGGCAAAATATTAAGAAAAAAATACTGAAAGACAAGGCAATTCCAATATCGTTTTTCACTTGTTGGGAGAATTCGTCACGTCCTTCACGTCTTCCATTAAGTATATTCGGAAGACTTTAATAAAGCCTCTTCATTTAATTTTAGAGACCTGGCGTTCGATTTTCGCATATTTTTGAATATTTCCTGTTAATTCTTCGATATATTCATACAAGTGGTTTTATATAACATATAATCTTATATATGTAAGTGTATAAAAAAAGAGCATTTATCTCCCCTTAAACGCATCCTGAATAGTATTAGTAAATTTTTAGAGACCTGGCGTTCGATTTTCGCATATTTTTGAATATTTCCTGTTGATTCTTCGATATATTCATACAAGTGGTTTTATATAATATATAATCTTAAATATATAACAGTTAAAATGGACATTTATACGTGCGAATTCTTTCGCCCAGCAAACCAGCTAGCTCACTTTTCAATCCAATCATGCGCTTTTTAGTTTTATGATTTTACGACAAATATCTTTCAACATAGACGGCGATTAAAACTATATTCTCGTTCCGCTTCAACTTGCACAAACAAAGTTTATTTAGATGTGGTACGAAGGTTAATTTCTTGAGATCGCCATCATGTTAACAAGTACGCCTTTTGTTTGCTTGTTTTAATCAATAAATCCGAAAATGTTCTTCAAATTACATTTTTTTACCCTTTTAAATAATTTAATATTTTTTTTTGGGAAAACAGCCGATTATGGTATTGCGCAAACAAATGATTGTGTTTATAAATTGAAAATAAACGCTTGGCTGCACTAATAAGTTTAAATCCAAAAATCATTCTATATTTATATCCACCGATGTGTCTTAAAAAGTTATTGTGATTGTGATCTAAAACATCTTAAGTCAATCTTTCGTTCCTATATACAAGTCAGTTACTGTTGTACTGCCCATAATCAAGTAAAGAATGCTTGTTTACAGACAGATGATGGGTTTACGGTTTGGTTTACCTTCGGCTATGGAATATTTCTTTGGTATGCTTGCGCTTGTAATATGGCTGCGTTTGCTAGAATAATTGCAGTAGTCTTTCAATGGCCGAAGAAATTGCAGCCACTGCTATTATAAGCGTTGAGTTTGGAGTAATTGATGCTGGTTATAAAATGGAGGTCGCTGGGTTTTTCGAATCCTATTGTTTAGGGTTTGTGTTTATTTGGGCATTGGCGTAAATTCGCACCAATCAATCAAAATTGCTAGTCTTACTTTACGGGACGAACAGTATGCAACATGTAGTGGGCTGCTATTTCGCTATCCTTAAGTCCTCATCAATGATGTATACTAATTTCGACTGTCTGCATTCAACTGAAACATATTTTTGTACCCATCGCCGAAGGATTAGGGGTAGAAGAAAGCAACGGAATGTACATTCTTGCTCAGCATCAAATTGTAAATCGATTTATGTTAACTTTTGATTTGAATGCGTAATTTGAAGTCGATAGCTTCATTTTTGTGGCCAGGAGGATGTTTACAACAGGCATTACACAGAGGGACAGACGCACAGACGCACAAATGTATATGCTTAAATCGATTTAGAATTTGAGGCTGACCAAGATTGTATATACTTTGTTAGATCTCTGATGCTTCCGTTGCAAACGTTTTGGAAAAGTTAACATACCCCTCATTCTTCAGTGTGGAGTATAAAAACAGCTAATGTAAGTATGAACAGAAAATTATAAAGTTTATAAACAAAGCTATAATAAAAATTTCCTATAAACAATAATGTAAAATAGAAAGGAAATTTATAAGAAGGAAACTTGTGAACATGAGCTGTATAGTTATAATAATCATAAATATAATGATTTAAATATTGCAGGCAGAAAGTATGTGCTGAGCTGATTGTTGAGACGCTGCACTCATCGCAAAGCTCTCACAAACTGCGACAAGGGAACGACTTTTTAAACATTCGAGCTGTTAGGTTGACGGTGCTTTTACAAATAGATTTTTTATTCCCACAAAATCAATCTTGTGGAAAAAAAGATTCGATGTCGATGGAGGAGATTGTTATGTTTTCGTGACATTTGATCGTAGAATAAAAATTGGTGATAGGATATTAAGCATTAAGATTAATAATTAATAGAACAATGAACCTAGTGAGAACATGTATGGATGCGTGGACAGTTATTTTTTTTAGACAAAAAACTATAAAGTTAGGACAATCTACGGCTTGATTTCGGGAAATAAAACTTCCCAAGCTTTTCTCTAGATGTTTTGTAATTTAAAAAAATGTTATTATAATGTTACGAATTGCGCTTTACTAAGGTAGGACTTGTATCACTAGATCGTGGATATTCTTTTGAAGAGAAATACACTTCAAAGTTCTTTTATTTACAATTATATTTCTTTAAACGTAGGATCATTCACAATTTATTTTTGGCAATACTCTCGACTGCTCAAGTCAAATATTCCTTTTCTACTAACTCTGCCTTCTACAAATATTCTATTTATATACATTTTACAAGCATTTCATGGCTTCATTTTTAATCCGTTAACGTGCTTTTCCGCTAATGTTTTTCGTCGGCCGGCAGCTGCTATCGTGAGTATTTTGTCTATTTATAGAGGTTAACTGTATCACGCCTAACAATTTCCTATTCTCATCTAGCGAAATGATGAATGCGGCGAAAGCTTTTTAAAAGTTACCTCGTTCTATTCGAAACTATTAACGCATATACTACTTGGATATATAGGACTTTGAGCAAACTTCCATAGTTGGCCGCAACTTGTCTGTTAAGTTGTAACTGTTTCATCAATATTGTTGAGCTCATCACCTTTCTATTATTTTCTCAACTTTTTTCGTACGCCAATTTCGCCTCTTCCGTCAAATTCTTTGCTTTGTTGCCCATTCTAATCTTATCGTGTCTAAATTAAAAAATTATATTTTTGTTATTTTGTGGTTGAATAATTTTTATCAAATAAACTTCAACTTGATTAAGATAAACAAATGCTTTTTCTGTAGTTGCAATTAAATTAAATTAAAGATGCAGCAGGTGCGGTTGCTGGTTGTATTACAAATGAATTTTTGTAGACAAACCAATGTTTCAAAAAAAATTTTTTGATCTTGTTTTAATCTGAGTGAATAGTTAATTTTTTAACGATGAAAATGTGTTATAGCAGCAATTTTGTAGTCTTTTTTGCATGCTTAAATTTGAAGAATTACACTCAAGTACGAATTGTGACCCAAATAAATCAACGCTGACATCTCAAGTCAATATTGTGTAAAATTTTGTGTTGTGCCTGATATTGTCTAATTATTCACTGTGCTAAAAAAATCAACTATTATATTTAACAGAAATTTTGGCAAAAAGTGATTGTGTGAATGAAAGTTAAGAATGAATTTAAGATAATGTCATCTTTGATATTGCAGTTGCAACATTTTCTCGGTTAATCGGATTCGGACAATTGAGAATTTTCTAAAATTGTCCAGCTTGCCAGTTGGTTGCCTTTATTATGAATGAGGACTATTATAATCAACTATCGGATGCTGAGTTACGCGATGAATTACGAAAACACACAAATCTATCCATAACAGACGACGCGAAATCTGCTCCTTAAAAAGCTTAAAAATCATTTGTTGAATGAGTTACTTGAAAGGTCGCAGGCGCCGCGAGACGCTTCTCCCATCACCAGTCACGCCAATCATCAATATTAACAACGATGGTGATAAAAAAAGGCGAATTCTTTCACCACAACCAACGTCTTCGCCAATTTTTCATTGAGAGTGACCGGCAATTTAAGAACGGGTTAGAGTCGCCATGCGATCATAAGTTACTTGACGCAAAAATATCAAAGCCGCATACTTACAATTGGTAACCTTATCAGAAACATTGGCAAGGATTAATGTATCGAGCTTCACTAAACGACGAGTCGGGAGGCGAAGTAATTGCACATCACTTGCGCGACAAATTGATACCATTACACAAAAGACGTTCACTATTTTCCAGCTAAGTAAATTAGAAGCAAAGAATTTCCGCGTACAATTCGGTGTTGCCTTGCGAAACGGCGAGGAATTTCGCACAATCAAATGGGCGGAAACGTTATTGAAACCTATGACAATTCGCCTTTGCTGATGCATGGTTCTGCTGAAGAACGCTTGAGGAAAAAACAATGGCAGAGTCCTGTATTTGATAATGTTAATAATAATTTTTAACCGCCTATAGCTTGTCTCGAAGTGCGTCATATGTTGTACGCCGCTGAAGCCACCAGCCTGATGTGCAACAAAATATAATTGAATCGATATTAGAGAAAGTGGGCCCGCAATATAAGACATACGATATACACAATTTGTGGCAAGGGTTTAAGGTGGGTTCCTGCCTGAAAGGCTTAACCCCACGGTGGCCCAAGCCACTTTTAAGCGTACTACGCCCCCTGGCGAGTTAGACAATCCCCACAGAGTAGGGGCCTAAACAGCACCAGAGTCCAGAACAGTTTATTGTGTATGGAACAATAAACCCCACTCTGGTCAATGGAGAGGCCTAGCTGCACTCAATTGTTCCATTTTAGCTAGGAACTCGCCAACCACAACCACCACGAGTACTCCCCGAAGGGCCGCACCCAAGCAGTCAGGACTCACAAATTGATCAACTGACTGCTTCCGCCATAAGGCTTCCACTGTGCTGTTGATCAATTACCACCATTACCCGCAGGCATCCGTGACATGTGTTCAAAAGTAAAAATAGGTAAAAGGGGAAAACTTATTCGTCATATCCCTTTTCCATTTTTGCATGTATTAATTAATTTACCAGACATCTTCTATCAATCGGCCAAAGGGAAGGCCGTCCGTCAATTCCTTTTTGCATTAATAGTATAATTAATTTATTTATTACGACTTAAGGACAAAGTCCATCATATACCCGCAGGCATACGTGGTTTTGTGAGGCGAGCTTCCTGACGCCCGTGGCTCCCAGTTTGCTTTGCAAAGCCTTTTGGCATACTTTGGGCGGTTGTTAAAACAACCGTACTTGCTTCGGATTCTCCATACTTTCCTGGTTGCCAGCACCAGTGAACTACTTTTCTTCAAGATATATAGGTCTCGGGTATTGCACTGAACATGGCAGACTAATCTAATGCACTCTACCATGCACTCGCTAGATTACTACCTTCATCGTACTTAAATACCATTCAATATATTTCCTCGGTAGTAACTAGCTATTGAGTAAGAGCTCTTCTTCCAGCCAACCCCTCCACCATCTCTCAGAAACTCGTCGCTGAGTTAGCAGCCCAAAACCTTAAACTCTTCTTAGCCGGCCGAAGCCGTTGCCCGGGGATCACCGCTGGGAGGTGAGAGTTTCGGCACATCTATGCTTCCCATCAAAGCATAGTTCATCTCCCCACATACGATATACAGATGTCTCTTGTGGTTTAACGTCTGCACCTGGTGTGATACCTTAATCAGACGGGTTGCCTACAACCATAGGCACTCTTTTAAGTTGAATGATGACCCCTCGGGGGGAACGACAATCCCGATATACAATTAGATCGCCAAAGCTGCCGCGTTTATATATACGTTGCGGATAATCGTACAACAGGCGTACGATTGTGGAGCGTGCTTTTCACCGCCGCAATATTATTATTAAAAAAAACGAATTGTAATACATTGTTTTTTATATTTTGATATTATTTGATATTTATAATAAAAATAATTTGTTAATCAAATATAGTCTATGAAATCTTCAATATTCGAAATTATTCGATTTCTTTATGATACATAGAACAAATCTTAGATATTATTGCTTTATTGATTATTCTAGAAACAAGCGACTATTTTTTAGGAAATTGTTGATCGACTTTGTTTAAATTATAAATCATACCCATTGAAATCTATATTTGAAAAGTTAGACTAGATTTTTTGAGGTCAAAATAGCGCTGTCGTCTTAATTTATAAGTCGATTTTTTCAGATTTCATTCTTTAAATTTTTGCTTTGGTTTGTGGGAGTGTGCTTGGTGAATTTCGCTACTTTTTCAAAGTGCTTGCAAGTATTTATGACTGCTTAAGACTGTTTAATAAGATTTTATATGCCTTCGATCTAGAATTTCGCTGTTTTTTCAAAGTGTTTAAAAGTATTGAAGACTGTTTAAGACCGTTTAATAAGATTTTATATGTTTTCGATCTGGAATTTCGCTATTTTTTCAGAGTGTTTACAAATATTTAAGACTGTTTAAGACTGTTTAATCAGATTTTATATTCTTTCGATATGGAACTTCGCTATTTATTTATTATAAAAGCGTTAGCAAGGGGGAGAACAACAGGGGAGCTAGGGCACGGAATCTCTACAAAATTTTGGCTGAGAAAGACATGTGCGAAGGTAATTTTTGCAATTTTTTATATTAACTTTGATTTTATTAATAGAAATTTTATTTTTTTTTGTAGACAAAAAAGAAGCTCCTTCACGGGACGAGTGATGAACGCCGCAGCGCCTAGGGCGATTTGCGTCGGTGTTTAAGCCGCCCACGTCGCTATGAATCGCCCACGCAGCCCAGGCGGCGGAGGGGCAGGAGAAGTGGGCGCCGCGGAGGGAGGCGGCGTCGCCGTTAGAGAGGGGGAAGGGGCTCACGGGACCCGCCGAACGGATAGACGTCCACAGCCCACTATAATTCATAAGTACTGCTATGTTTAATTTTTTATTCTTTTTAAATTAAAAAAAAATATAAAAATGCACACATACAGTATAGAAAAAAATGTTTTAATAAAGAAGGTCCCTATAGAGATTCTGACAGCTGTTGTTCTATAGGTTATTCGTGATTGCTCTTACTCAGTTGCTCGTCAGCAACGCATTAATAATCCTATTTAGATTTCCTTAAGACCGAGATTGCCGGATTGTATACATGTTCGTGTTTTATCTTTAAAATAAGAATGCAGTTATACTTTAGGACATTGGGAATATGAAATTATGCTAATTTTGTCTTTGGATTTATCACTTATTTATATATATTTATAGGGCTCCAGCTATAATTTTTATCAGTCGAATGTAAACTAATCTATGACTTAAAATGTGAATCTTAAATTATTTAAGTATTTGCAAGCAAATTAAAATAGAAAAATATATTTAACAAAAATAAATAAACAAACGATTTCCCATTTCTACTATACCGAAAGAGTTGACTAATCGTTTCACTTAATCTAGTTGGGATTAAAAGATAAAGAATTTCGTAATTTGAAAATGTACATCCTATTAAATGGCCTAGGGGCCTTCAAAAATCGGTTGTGAAAAAAAGCGCATATGTACAGGTACAAGTAAATACATTTCAAAACGCAAGGTAATGATTGAAACGCCACAATAAAAATAGTACTTATACTTAATATATGGCAATGGATACGTGGTAAGTATTATTTCCGATTATCAAATGCATTAGCGCTTATCTCCTCCTTTTCCGTTTTCCCTTATTTCGTTTCAACTTCCCTTTGCAATTTTTCGGAAATTGTGAATATTGAAATTCAATTGTCAATTACAATTCACTCAGTTGTTCAACTGTCAAGTAAGAAAACACTTTTCTTTGTTAAATCTTTTCTTCACTTATTGATAAGTTTCCTTTTTTTTAGAATTACAAATCAATTCATTAAATTTAGAAACTAGATGAAAACATCAAATCAACTAAAGAAGTTAACAAACTAGCCGCACCAGAAAGAGCTTGTGGTGACAAGAATAATAAGACAATAGTAGACATAATATTTGAGGACTTTTTTACAACGCCTTTTAACAGTCCTACAACATCGCCTGAAAGTAAATTAAGAAATTTGAAGTGGTCCCCTTTATTTATATTACGGGAAAAAACCGAAACGTAACTATAGCCATGAATTTAAAGAAAAGGCGAAATCAAATTTGGGCGGAAAATCCAAGGCCACTATTGATGGCAATGAGAATATGAGTACATGTTCATCTTCATTGTTGCATGATAAGAATTTTTTGAATTCTAAAAAGTCATTCGATTCTACCCTAGAAACAGAAAGTAAGTGGCTCTTCATAGGCTTTGTTAACAAGTCTAACTTTGTACATACTTCTTAGGGAAAGCTTCAGATGGTTGTTACGACGATATCGAAAGAGACGACACGTACAAAGTAAGTAAAAATAAGTTGTTTTTAAAATGTGAAGAGACAATATTTAAGTTAATCCAAAATTTTTCAGCTTTAGTGCCATCTAATCAATGTAAAACTGGGATAAGTTAAAATTATGATTGGCATGAACATGACGATGACTTATTTGCCTCCATTAGCACACAAGAAATCTTTGATCAAAGCGAAAAGATCAATAATAATAAAAATAATAACTTTCCTAAGTTTCAAGCAAATAAGCAGATAACCCAAGGTATGGATCCCTCACCCCTTCTTGATGCTTATTTTTATAATTTTTTTTTTATTTCTGCAGGTTTTCAAACAGCGAATGGCAAGAACGTGGTCATATCTGAGGAAGGGAAAAAACGCGTGGAAGCCTTGCTAAATGAATTTCATGAAAGTGATGGTGATAATGAGGATAATTTGCTTTGTGTAAAATATAAAGTTATTTCTAAAAAGCAAAGCATGTTGTCGGAGAAAAAAGTTTTTAAGACATCTTTAATAAGCAGGAAAGAAGAAGCAGATTACCCCTGATGGAGCGGCAAATTGTCAGCAGCTAAGAAAATTCGAATATAAAAGTTGAAGACGATGAAGGGCGTGGAGAAATGGGAAGCGATTATGCTAATATTGTATTAAGTCAATGGGTTCTTCCTCAAGATGATTCAAAGCAACTTTTATGTCACCAGACCGATGATACAGTGTTGACTCTTAATGATGAATCCAAACAAACCGATCTTTCGACTTTAAATGTTCCAATGATGTTTCGTAAAAAGGGCTTATTGTCATTAAACCCAAAATTGAATTTTAGTTGACCCAATGAACTCTGTCAGACACCCAATAGAAATTTATTGCAAACCGAGACTACGACACCAGAGTTGGGGGAGTTTCTTAAAAATACTGTTGAAACAAGTACAACAAGTACACCATGCAATAACCCAAAACGCAACTTATAACCAAAAATATAACCAAAAGCATCCGTCTAGTTGGAGCTTATAGCAACAAACATGTATCAATAGGAAATTGCGCCTTCAGGAAATGGAAAAGGATCTCGATACAGTATTAACGGTAAACGTACAGAAGAAGTGGCGGCTATCGGGCTTAAGACGTACTCGTACTAGTTCAAAGAAATAGCAATGACAATAAAGAGTATTGATGAAACACGCCATTAGATATATATATATATGTATATATAAATAAAAATAAAAAAAAATTACAATGTTTATATAACCTTTATCAATAAGTTCTTGAACAGATGTTGGCACTCCTGAGAAATGAGTTTCTTAAAAAATAAAAAAAAAATTAAAATGAGCACAAATGTTTTATTTTCACATCTTATCTTGTTTACCTAGTCGTTGCGAAAGTAAATGTTATAAAAACAAAATTCTAATTCAATCGAGAATCTTTCAAGCAACTGCTAAACTTTAGTGTTTTCAACATTAATATTCTTTAAGAGAATCTAAAATAAAGAGGCGTAAAGGAAAAGTTCGGGTTCGCATTATCGCTTATTCACAGTTTAATATCGCAGTAGAGTTTCAATGATTTCACAAAGGATTCGCTATTTCTATCTACGCCGTTGTGGACTTTTTCACATCCTATCCGATTGGATGAAATTATGATTAATACAAGTTAATTCGTTAAAAGATTCATATGACACACATGTATGTACATATATATATATATATATATATATATATATAAATGTGTAAACAAATAAGCATTTACTGCTGCGACAAAGTTATGAAATCAATCGACTTTAATCTTTATGTTCATTAGCGGTTACATATTGTAATTTTTCCTTCCAAATATTTATAAAATGCTTGGCCTCTACAAGCCAAATGTCAAATGTAAATTTTCTTATTTTTTATTATTGTTGTTGTTCCTGTTTCTGCATCAAGACTACAGTTGTTTACGGTTATTCTTATATTGTTTCTAAAATAGGGAAGTTGAATACAAGACGTTTCAAATAAAAAAATTTATAATTTACCCACTTTTCCATTATTATTATTTTCATTCTTGATTTCCCCTTTTGCTCTTATATAAACTCGTCCAACGACATGTTTTTTTATCAGTTCGTCTGAAAAGAAAAAAAATATTAATAGAAATTTTAATATATTATTACAACATACCTATCGACATACTCATTTTACTATTGTTTCGTGTAGACAAGCGCGAAATCAAAGTTAAAAAGAAATTCCTCTTAAATTTGTTGTTTGTTCGCAACATTGTACATTTGTTTAAAAAGAAGTAGTAGTGGTTGCGTGGCTAGGTTAATAGCCCTTTAGGATAAATCTATGATTATTACAAGCACCTCTGCGTACATTCTTACTCTTCTTATTCTATTTTGGTGTAAAAGAAATAGCCGATTAACGGTTTTTAGCCATTTTGCAAGCGCTTGCTGAAAATAAGCAAAGTTGAATTTTTGTAAGAGCGAAGTGAAGTGAATCTGCACACAAAAAAACTGATTTAACCAAAAATTTGCTAATTAAACCAAATTATATTAATATTATAAAATATCATTTGTTCAGTTGTGACTTTATTACTTTGGTAATAAACTAAAGTGTATTAAGTGTAACTTTGAATTTTCCTAAAACAAATTTGGACACTCTATAATTGAGAAAGTGGAAATGTCCGAATTGACAGACCCATGTATATTTTGAAGTTATTGACAGATCCCTTGTAAGAAATTGTGGATCGCCCTTTGCTTGGGTTTGAGAGTACCCGTTCTATTTTTAGCAACCGCATTAAAATTTTTTTTAACTAAAATGTTGTTCGATTTTAGAGTCGGACCTCTTATGTTGTTGGATATAATACTATTCTTCATTGCCGGGAAGTCTTCATCGTAGTTGTTGTCTAATAGATTGAACGGATTGGTAGAAATTTTTTCTTTGTATTTTCTAAAAGATATATTTTGGATGGTTAAGATTTTTTTGATGTTTTCCTCCTTCTTTCTTTTCGGGCACTCTCTATAAATTACTTTATGGTCCAACGACCACAACCTAAGTATATGATTAGTTTGCAAGAGTTAATGGGGCAGGCCGTACCGTATCTGCCTTCCCTGATTTTGCAAAATTTGAAAATGTGGCCAAAGCGACCGCAATTGAAGCACAGTTTAACAGCAGAGATAAAATAGTCCACTGGGACAATACATAAAATAGTCCACTGGCACATAATTGAATTTAACGTTTTTGGGGATTAATTTTCCCTTAAAGTCAATCGTCATGCTGCTTTTAGGGATGAATATTTCTTTGTTGGAAAGATTCCTTCTACGAAATCTCGTGACGGAAACGATCTCAACTTCGGAAATAGCGGAACTCAAAAAATCTTCCTCCTTAATTGAAGGAGGCGTATTTCTTACAAATCCGAATTTTTCAATAAATTATTAAAATACAAAATTTTGTATTTAAAGTTTTTATTTTATACTTGTTGTTGCTGTCGTTTTCTTAATTCGTCTATTTTGTTTCGCATTTATTTTCAGGTTTTTCAATTATTATTATCTTATATTATCGCATTTTCTTATCTTATTATATTATCATGTTTTTTAAGTAATATAAGTAATTTAAGTAATAAATGGTAAATAATATAAGTAATTTAAATAAAATAAGTATATTACCATGGTCAAAATTCCAGACAGTCTTTTCAGTCCGCTTTTCAAAGAATATCCGGACTTATGGGGTAATAGTAGAGAGAACAGTTTGTGCAAGATGTTAAGATGTTAACTGACAGACTGACGAAGGAAATTGGGGAGTTAGTTACCATCCAAGACGTGGTTAGGAAAATTTACGCAGTTAGCTATAGTTTGAAAAGGGTTGACAGAAGACGTGGCGGTCAGACTAGGATGACGGACTACATTTGGTATGCGCGTAAATTGGGGCTGGCGTGGGCGGTAAGGACTATAAAAGGACATATAAGCGACTGCAAAAATCTACAAATTAACACGGACAACGAGGACGACGAAACTTTTTTGGGATTCGAGTTAGAAAAAACCAGGTTACAGGACCAATAGAAGTAGAGGGGGAAGATATATACCAGGTGCCAGGACCAATAGAAGTAGGGAGGGAAGAAGATAACATCGTGACCCAAACAGGAGACAACATAGTGGGGACTGATGTTCAGCAAAGGAGAGGAAAGACAGACGAACCAACAACTATGGTAGATTTAAGAAATATTCAAATAGTAAGCCCAGATATATTAAGCGACGACATTTATATCTGCGGCCCATCAACATCGGACCATGTGCGACTAATCAAAGATCTAGAGGAAGCTAGCGCCGAGAAAGAAGCCCTGAAACGGCGCCTTGCAACGTACGAAGGCCAGCTCGAACCGCAACCTGATAGCGTGGTGCTGGACATGAGAAAACTTTCGGAACTCGTCAAGTGTTTGACGACGGAAGATAAAGTCGTTCAAATATTTTTCGACGAAGTTTTTACAAATAATCTGGCAGTGTATTCGCGGAAGAGCGATACACTAATGGGATGCCAATACGCCGATGATAAGAAAAAAGAAACCTGCTCGTATAAAACAATGCTTGTCTTCGGCGTAAGAAGACAATCTCCCATAAGCCACTAAGGTTCACTATACGTCAAGGTAAGAGGTTTATATCTTTAGTTATGATTATGTGTAGTAAATTCATTTCTTTTTATTTCATTTCAGTTTTAAAAAAAATAAAAACGTCCGCACTATTGCTTCAGTACAATATAAGACTGCCGTAGGCCAAATGGTAAGTTCGCGATCAACTTAATATATAAAATTTTGTAACTACATTATTTTGCTTTTGCAGATGAAGATGTTAATAACAGCCGCGCAGCAAGCCATAATACTTATTATTTATTTATTATATTTATAGTTTTTATGTATTTACATATTATGCACGTATCTTACGTATAAATGAGGATTTTATTTATATATCGTTATTATTGTATATATTATTGTAGTTTTTAATTAGGTCTATAATGGTGTAGGCCTAACGGGGAGCCAACCATTTAAAATAATTGGCAACGCGCCTACACGGTACAAAAGTTAATCCCAGGTCACTGATTATTTTCATTTGAAGTGAAGTGGGCAACCAACAATGTAAAAAATCCGAATTATATCTAGAATCATGAGTTTTACGTGGGTAAACAAACAGGTTCTTTAAGTCATCTTTTTATCGGTTTGCGGTTTGGAGGAAAGGCCAATGGCAAAATTTGTCGAACAAAGCCTTTGAGTTGCTGTTGAGGTTTTAAATGGGTCATCTATAGACGCTCTATCAATTAAAGAGCCCTCATTAAGGATTGTTTTTCTGGCTTTGTGCATTGTACACCATCTTTCGAGAGCAATTCAAAATGGTCATTAGTTAAAATTGCCAGTTTTAATAAAAAAATTGTTAGATCCTAGCCTGGATTTCAGATTTAATGTAAGTTTTTCATGAAGCGCATATCAATATCTAATATCAACGGTTTGTAAACTTTTTTATTCAATTCCTTTCATGTAATATCTTTCTTTTAATATCTTCTTTAATACAATTTCAGGGATTATGCGATAATCTTCTTATGTATGTGGTAGGCGCTTGGGATTTGAAGAAAACTGCTTTTATTTTGCCCTGCAATGAATACAGGCATGTATGATCATCCAATTACTTCGGACCAAATTAATAAACTGAAGTCTTGGGGTTACCACGAAATACCAAGTATAGTAAAGAGTCTAATATGTGGTGATATTGGCAATAGGGCTAGGCCGAAGTTGACACTATTATAATAGAAATACTAAACAAACTTCAAAAATATATAATATAATTTTTTAGTTAGAATCCAATTTTCTCTCGAGTTCTTACTTGAGAGTCTCATCTACATACTAAAGAGACAACTTTACCGCGAATTAATCAATTATTTCGAAAATTACAACGTAGTGACAACGATTACATATATTTTGCAGACGTCACAAGAACACGTTTTATATTTTTTTTTTATTATCATTATAATACAATATATACAAAATAACACATACAAGGCGAGCCACACGTTTTCAACGATACTTGATACAATCAGAAACTACCCATTATTAAGGAACCAATAATTATTATTAAGTTATACGCACATTTGCAACAGGGAAATTTCATCATTGAGGCTGTTCATAATAATGTACGTATGTTCACATACCATGTAGTCGAACTTTGGTAGGACTAATTCTAGTCAGAACATTAAAAAAAAATGAATTGATGAAGTGCACAATCGTGAGTTGATTCTACAGACTTTGCTTAAGGCTAAAATTGATAGGATTGGGTGAACAATGGAAAAACAATGTGAGATCTTTAGTATAATGTTCGCAATAAAAGAAAAACATCACTCATCAACTTTATTGGAGCATATGGATATTGATAACCCTTGCAGAGTGTGAAGACATTTCATATTTTTGAAGCTACTACAAATCCAAACTAATTATGTGTTTTTGTAAAATGTTCTCTACTGACCACTACGTGATTTTTCAGCTTCGTCCGCTAGTGGCATTAAAAGCATGATATTACATAACTAACTCCCAAAAGTTTCCGATCTTTCTATAAACACAACCCTGTCATAACAATTTCCCGAAAATTTGCTTTGTCTTAGATATACGTTCACATTTTAAACTCTCTATTCTTTGTTATGGAGTACTCGAAGTACTATAAACTATAAATAAATTAAAAACTCCTTTTACGCCTAAGTTGGGCGATCGCTAAACCCCTTTCATATTTCTCTGAAAAATATGTACTTGAACCTGAGTTACACTGCTTTTCAAATTTTACTCTTCAAATTCTAATTACTTATTGTTTTTCGGCGTAGTTATTATTTCTTCTTTTAGGCATATTGCAAAAATCCACAAATATTACTTTTGTAAAGGATTCATTTACAAGGTGGCACATCTAATATAAACATTCCCGCATTCATATAAATGTATCGTTATAAAAAAATTAAAAGACAAGGCCTTCTATACAATTAGCTGTGTGCTCATATGAAGGTGAAGACGGCCTTGGTCGGTATCAAATGTATTAAGTATCAACCTCAAACTTTTGCAAAATTTAAAAGCCTAATCTTTCGTTTATCCTTCAATTTTGCTCTTTAATCCCGTCAAGTCTAGCTCTAAAGTTCGAAAATTTTGAAAATTACTTATATTTCAACTGCTCTCTTTATAATAATATAGAAATATTTCCAATTTTCCAAAATTTTCTCGGACGTGTTGATTCACTGTTTAGTCAAAACGTAGAGAAAATTTTTATTGAGCACCTATTTCGTTTTGATTTCCGGCAATGGGAGATTCGACTATAACTGGATATTGGTTGGATTGATAATCGGAGTTTCAAATTTTCATATTCGCACTTTTAGCGGATGAAAACGTAAAAGCCGCTTAAGGTTTTAAATAAACCACCTTTACAAACGATGCGATTTGGAATTTTACCTAAAACATGCAAAATAATTACAAAATAATAGTATCAGAAAAGGTATAACATACCTTCCAAATCTATAAAGAACTTTAACATTTGGTTATTGCTTTTTCCGGTAAATAACATTTTGCCAGTATACAATTCATATATTATGCAACCAGCCGATCACATATCTATACCATAGTCGTAAGGTATACCCAAAATAATTTTAGGCGCACGATAAAATCTAGATATTAAGTAAGGAGTATTTCCGTTGTCATTTATGGTTGAAGCAGAACCAAAATCGCACAATTTCAAGATCAAATTACTCTCATTAACTAAAAAATGTTGTCGGGTTTGATGTAGGCATGGATAATGCTTTTATGTCGACGCGAACGTAGTGAGACACCTGGAAGTACGTGAACCGGACGGATTGCAATGGAGGCGGCGGTATAGTCGAAGGTTAAAGGTGTCGTTTCGTCTACCAAAAAAAAAAAAACTCGCAGAAACTCTTCAGTTTTAAAATATAAGCTTATATTTTAACTTACGTTAATGATTTCTTCGATTGTTAAAACTTTCTGCTCCTCTATATCGTAACCGAAAGCTTCCAACACGTCCGCATGCACTTTTTTACTCAAACCACCTGTAAGATTATTTGAAAAAAATTAACCCAAAATATGCGGGAATTTATAAAAATCGAACGGCAGGTCTCTAAAAATGGACAAAAAGTAGTCTGAATGTGTTTGAGGAAAAATATATATGTTTCTTGATAGAATTAAAGAAAAGATTTTAAAAATTCTCACCAAGAAATTGTAATTTTTATTTTGTTTTGATTAATCATTAATCGATCGAGAAGGCGAATCGGAGAAATGAAATAGGTAGGAAGAAGGGCAACCCCTTTAAATGGCAATTGAGTTTAAATGGATTGGAGTGTATATCCAGGCCAACTAAGCGCTTTCTAACTGTTTTTTTTTTTTTTTTTTTTTTTTGACTGCACAAATGGCGGCAATTTCCAATTTTACGTAAATTTTCTAGCACGGCGCATGTTAAGGATTTAAAATACAAATAAATTCATTAAGTGTCATGTATTATTATTATTATTATTATTATTTTAATTTTAGACTAATGAATTGAATTCTTAGACTAAAAAAAGAGACATTGAGCACTAGCAACACAGGCTATCGGCTCTAATTTAAAAAAATGGATATTAGATAATAAGCTTAGTAGTATTAATAAAGTAAAATATTGAATTGATATTCTGTTCTGAAGTTGATTGTAGAATGTACAAAGGGTTAATCGTTCCAAATGCAATACTTCTAGCCAAGGAAAAGTTGAGGCAGTCGCAGAGATTGTGCTTTATAGTAAGAGTTTGTCCACAACAGATCCATTGGTGAGTTGGTACTCAAAAGACGCAATGTGTGATGAGTACGTTGAGTACGGCGGAACTTCCCTTTCGAGTTGCAATAGAGCGTTGCGATACAAGAGAATGACTTTGCGTCTTTTTTGCAACAATATATTGTTCAATTTGTTTAAATGACGTCGATCGACGTCTGCAATAATAATTTCACTCGGTTTTAGCAGCTCGTAATACATTACTCTGTTTTTTGAAAATGCGAGCTGAGGTTTTGTCGAATAAGTTTTACAATTCATAATCTTCGAACTTTTTTGGTCCTCTAGGCCACTCTTTTTCATTGAGATCACAAACATCACTTTTAAACCGTTTAAACCAAAACCGACAATTGGGATATGATGAAGCAGCGTTGTCATAAGCTTTTAAAAGTATTTGGTGCTTCGGGAGTAACAATAGCAATGAATGTCTATATACATTGAATAACTTAGTAATACTAAAGGGGTAGCTCTTATTTTATCAAAACATTGAATTTAGTCTCTGTGTACATTAATACTTCGCATTACTTTTACATCCACTACATCATTTCCATCAATAGATGTCTTTGAGCAAAATACGTGCAAACATTTAATATATATGAAGGCTTTGAACGCATAGGAGGCTGCATTTATATTCACAGACTTGAGGAAGAAATTGATTTATTAATTTGAAAAATCTTATAACTTTGCAAATTTTAAATATATGTATTATATTATTTATTATATATACATATATATATATATATATATAAAATTTATAGTAGGTTACATTAAAAATTCGCCGACAGAGTGAAACATCTGAAGAAATTCGCTATGTAATGCTTTTTTGCAATAACAAAGGTGAAAACGCCAATCGCAGGCGGGCAAGTAAGCTGTCAGAAAATAGCGCGGTAAACGCTAACCACATGACAGTTTGAGAGAGCAAAAGCAGAAAGTGAAAAGAGCAGACTGCAAAAAGAAGCTCGAAATCCAGGCAAAACCCTCGGATACTTTTCAATACGGTCATATCTTTATAATTTTATCAAAGAATATCAAGCGTGGGAACAGAAGCGTAGTCTCCGTAATAAAACAGTATTCCGTTCTCCTTCTCCTGCAGAATGTATACAAATCAATGGGTGGTGTACGAATTCGAAATAGAAGAAGAAACCTACACATTCATTATATACATTATATGTCTATCAACTTATATAAGTGCAATATATATTTAACTTCCGATGATAATGTGAAATTCATCTTCATTTGCGCGTCTTTGCACGTTCTAAACTAAGTCCTAGACGTTTTTCATTTTTAACCACGCTTATTTTATTGCCATCCCTAGAAAAGCTAATTAATGCTAAAAGCATTGTTAATCCAACATAGTTAGTTACGTATGGATACATGTTTAAGACAATATATACACAATTTTCGTGGACCTTGGTCGAAATTTAACCAGCTTATATATTTTCCCTTTCTAATTAGAAACATATAAAAAAAAGAAAAAAATTGGCTAGAAAGGAAAAAACTTCAAAACAAGAAAGAAAAACATTTTCTTCTGAATGTCTCGCTAAAAACTAACACCAAACAAATAACACTAAAAACGCTTACTTGCATCAAAAAAACCTTCATCCGAAAGAGACAGTTTCTTTCCCCCATTAGCAATATCGAACGTGATGGAAATTACAAAAGGAGCCAACTTATCCAGAGGATGAAAATTTATTTAAACAATACTCCTTCCTTCTGTTTCCGAAAGTAATTTGGAAACAACAAAAAAGACATTTTGGGGTTCTTAGATTCGTTCGAGCGTTGAGTTTCGAAATTTATTTATTTAGGATCGACGACCTGATCAGATAGTTTGCTTTCTGAAATTTCGAAAGAGAATCGCACTCGATATGTAAATCATTTAGATAATAATTTTAATGATAACACCTTGAATTTTATTGAAAATATTTATTTGTTTATCTCAACTACCGTAGAAAACCATTTAACAAATCAACAATATATCTTGTTGATAATGTCTGCCTCTTCTAGTGCCTTCGGTGTTGGTTTCTACGCCCGCCACGTCTGCCTCCTCTAGGGCCTTCGGGGTTGTGTTAATTTCTACGCCCGCCGCATCTGCCTCCTCTGGGGCCTTCGGGACTGTGTTGGTTTCTACGCCCGCCTCGTCTGCCTCGACGACGTCTACGGCCTTCGGGGGGACTGTGTTCTCCGCCTCGGTCGTCCTGTTGGACAAGCCTACACGTATAAAGCAATTTTTCTTCCTGTCTTGCGTTATTATTTGTTTTACTATATGGAATTGCACTTAATTGTTTTTTTATCTAAATAAAATAGAAGAAAGAAAATAAATAGTATAATTGATTTATTAATATAATATTCGAAATCACATCGATTTGCATTTCGGAGGTTTGCTGAATTTGTTGCTGTTGACCAAATGTATACGTAAGTAGCGCATTAATGGCTTCACAATCGCGTTGGTTGGGATTGACTAGTTGTACTAATAAGTCATATTTAGAAATTTCACCTAAATTAAAAACATTTATTTGCTTATTTATCGACGCATTATTTTCACACCTAGCTTACGTTTTGATAAACCGATCAGCAGCATTTGAGCTTCTGGACGACTCAAAATTTCTTTCAGTTGCAATGTAGTGAAGAGGGCATAGGTTCAGCTACAACGTGATTTGTCAAAAACTCATTACTAACACAAGGTAGGCGAATATGACTCATTAACTCTCTCTCAAAAATGTCCAGTTCCCAGCAGCCAATTGATTTACGCAATATTAGCTATCCCTTGTTAACACCTCTTTTAGAAAAATGCAATGAAATAAAAAGATTGACAAAGCCCCATGGGCCTTCCATTTAGAAATTAATTTATTTTTCAAGCATTTGAGATTACCATGAACATTAATAAAAGCAAGTTTATCGTAATACTATTATGGGCGTCTCGTAATTTTGTCTAACATTAAGTTTAAGTAGTTCTCGTCGAAAGGCTGTACACAAAGTGGTTATTCTACGTACTACGTTTACGTAATTGATGCCCTTCTCAGCCGTCTTCCGTTAGCCTTATCCTTTAACAAACCTGAAGCTGATTAAGAAACGTTTAACTTGCTTTAACTAATTTTTAAAACCTATAGCTGGCTTGTTTGTGATGCTCACTTGCAAATCGATCGCTTATATCATACATTTCGTTTATCATACATTTTTTTCAAATCCATCGCTTGGCAATATTTTGTAGTTGATTTTAGAGAGCATAAAACACACTTTTTTAGTGTGCTATGAATTTGCTATACACATATTGATGATCGAGTGCGAATCTTTTACCCAATTTCGGTGATTCGCTCTTAACCTTGTATCTTCTTAACGAAACATTTAAGACTCAAAGCTTTAAATTAAAAACGCATATTATAGTACTACGATGCATCTAAAACAGCACCTTTGCAATTTGCGATCATAGCTTTCCTGTTTTATACAGCTATACTAAAATTGCAAAAACGCCCACGAGTTCTAGTTCAAATCTGTAATAATTGAAATCAATTGCTTCTGCATGTCGTCCATTCGTTCTCATAGACCTTCTTTAAAGGTTTATCAGTCTTTTCCTACTTAAAGAAATCAAAAAAAAAAAAAAAAAAACCAAAGCATTAGTTGACAAAAAATCTTGTTTTACACTTATAGAAGTTCTCCTGTTCACTCATTATTTTGCGTTGAAATTTAAAATTGCTATCAATCCGGACGTATATACGTATACAAGACGTATTTCGTTGCCCTAGTTCATTCGTTTTCTATATATATCAAAAAAGGAAAAAATTTTTAATTATCTTTACGAACATTTGTTTTTATTAATATCGCAAAGGAATTCGTCCAGACTTAAAGAATTGAATTGATCAGTAAATTGATAACTCCTTTGCCTGTTTCATGTCTGCCTGCCTGTATCCTCATCTGGGTATCCACATTAAAGGTTTTTCGTGCGATATTTGACTGATTGGCAGCCATGGACTAATCATCAACTTGCCATCTCTGCGGTAGTCAATTCTGTACCTTTTGAATCGCATCCACCTAGAGAATATATAAGGCCATTCAAGGAAATTGCAGAGTTATTATACCTGAATTGCGCCATATTTGAGAGAGTAACGATTTGGTTTTAGGAGATATCATAAACTTCGAAATTTTTACATGCAGTTTTCTTTTCTTGCATTGGAGCATAGTTACAACCTGCTCTGTTGTAAAAAGAGCTGTAGTGATTGTAAGGAATAATTTTGTAACCATCGGCGTGAAATAAAAACACTTTTTCATTCACACTTTTTGTTTCTGCTGAAGGTCTTTCTGTTGAACATCTTTCACTTAAAGCCTCAATTAAGGATTTACTGCATTGTTGATCCTCGATAAGCATAGGGCAGCTTGCTGCTGGTGCTGTAAAAAAAGTTGTGTTTGCTGTATGTATGATGAATCGTCGTTGATGACTGCATAATGCTTGGTTTTTGTTGATAAGATTGTCTAAACAATTGCGAGATTTTCGCCATTGCAAACAGAAGTTTGCTTTTATATTCCCTGAGTGTCGTCTTTATTTAGGTACTTAGGTACTTAGTGGCTAACAAATTTTCGAATATTTTCCGTATCTCGTACTTCGCATCGTTATTAATACCGTTCCTCTTGTTAGGAGTAGTATGTACAGTTTTGACGCCTTCCAGCCTCCAAATGTTGCACCGAAGGGATTTGCGATAATTTAACATTTGATTGGGACCAGAGGCGAATAAACATTGCAGATCAGATTTATTTTGTATTCGTTGTATTCTTGAAAAAGTCACTAATCGACTCTGATGAATTGGCTTTTTCTACGCTTTCAGAGGCGTTACGTTTTATGTCGCAAAAAAATGGCAAAAAACGTGAACTATTATTATAATATGATGGATAACGCGATTCGGCACTTTCTCCATTGTGCTATTTTGAACGTGTGGTGACCATTTTGATTCAATCTATAGAAATTTGAAATAAATATTAAAAAGTTTGAATGCCCGGATGTAATTTTGCACTTTAGGAAAACATAAGAAATTTTTTACCGAATTAGCTTTTTGAATGCGATTTTCTTTTTTGATTCGATTTCGTTATTGATATCATCACCTTCAACAGAATTTTCTTGCTTACCATTATTATACTTTTAGTCCATAAGTTTTAGTGTCTAATTATTTGTGTTATTTATTTTATTTATTTTATATAATTCCACTAGTTATAAGATGGTGTATCGGACCCCCTACAATGGCAAAATTTAAATCGTCGGTCACCTTCTTATTAATCACGTGTGCTCTTTTTTCATCTTCTTGCTTTTGCATGTTTGCAAGGGCTTAGCGGTTAAGTTGCAACTAGTTTCATGGGTACATAAAATAAATAAATAAATATTCTCTTTGCACTAAAGGGGAGTGGTCGTAGGGTGCTCAAATTTTATAAAGAACACTTTAGTTAACAGACAGGGAATTATTATTTCGTTTGCAAAGATGCTAACAATAAATAGCAATTGAGGCAAAATCAATCATATTCGCTAAATGCATTTCTGTATGCTCATGAGAATATTGCGAAACATGAAGTGATAACAAGCGATAGGCTTGACACCTCACTCACTTATTGAGTACAAATGAACAAAAACTTGATTCATAAAACTTTGATGGAATTTTGTGGATTCAGTTCAGTTATGAAAACCATGCGAAATAGCCGCAAATTTAAAGTAAAACAAATTCGTAATTAAATTAAAAAAAAAAGATGAAAAAATTTCTAATAATATTTATATTGGTGGCTTTATTCGGTCTAAATTTTGGAGCCGTTGTTGTACGTTTGAATGATAATAAATTGCATCCGTATGTAACAAGATCAAATCATATATTGATGGAGGATATCGACAAAAGTCAATGGACTGATGAAGGTATAAACACTTCTGAAGAGTCCATTAACTGGCATTTATTGAACAAAATCTCCAATGAACAAGGCGATGGCTTAAACACATTCTTGGTTAAGTTGTTCCTTGAACAAATTAACTCATCAATTAAGCAATTAAGCGAAGAGGGAAATATTTCAACAAATAGGCATAATCTGAAACGTGACATACCCGATGTAGAACGATGTGGTTGCAATCAGGTCTCTAATGAAGGCTCCCAAAAACACGATTTATATATGGAATATAAGTTGAAAAAACCCCGTCACAAACGTGAATATCAAACGCTTCCACAAGGGGACAGATTTGAGCGTACAAAAAGACGACCTGGTAGATCGATAAATGATTCACCTGATAAAAAGTCAACCTGCGGATGTCACGCTAAGATTGTTAGTCCTGAAAGCGCCGATAAATCAGATGAAAAAATAAATTTGCAGCAAGAAAAAGCGAGAAGACGTAGATCGAACGATAAATCTTCCGAAGAAAATTCATCCGAAGAAATGAAAGTCGTAGTTAAAATTGATGATAAGCCAGATGAAGTTAAATTGGAACCAAAAGAAAATTTAAGAAAGCGTAGATCATGTGACAAGTCTTCTGAAGAGGATTCGTCCGAAGAAAAGAAAGTAGTAGTTAAAGTAGATGATAAGCCAGATGAAGTTATATTGGAACCGAAAGAAAATTCAAGGAAGCGAAGATCAACTCTCAAGTCGTCCGAAGAGGGGTCAACAGAAGAAAGGAAAAGCGTAGTTAAAATTGATGATAAGCCAGACGAGGTTAAATTGGAACCAAAAGAAAATTTAAGAAAACGTAGATCGTGTGACAAATCCTCTGAAGAGGATTCATTCGAAGAAACGAAAGGAGTAGTTAAAGTTGATGATAAGCCAGACGAAGTTAAATTGGAACCGAAAGAAAATTCAAGGAAGCGGAGATCAACCCTCAAGTCTTCCGACGAGGGGTCAACAGAAGAAAGGAAAAGCGTAGTTAAAATTGATGATAAGCCAGACGAGGTTAAATTGGAACCAAAAGAAAATTTAAGAAAGCGTAGATCGCCCGACAAGTCTTCTGAAGAGGATTCGTCCGAAGAAATAAAAGTCGTAGTTAAAGTTGATGATAAGCTAGATGAAGTTAAACTGGAACCAAAAGAAAATTCAAGAAAGCGTAGATCGTGTGACAAATCTTCCGAAGAGGATTCGGCCGAAGAAACGAAAGTTGTACTTAAAGTTGACGATAAGCCAGACGAAGTTAAGCTGGAACCAAAAGGAAATTCAAGAAAGCGTAGATCGTGTGATGATTCTTTAGACGACGATTCGTGTGGAGGTGAGTTTGTGTGGGAATCAAGAAAGCGTAGATCAACACATAAACCGTCTGGAGAAAATTCTTCAGAAGATCCAAAAGTTGCCGTAAGTAAGGTGGAAAACAGAGCCTCGCCTGAAGCATTGCCCAAACGGCTTAGTTCGAATGACGTTTTATCCATCGAGATCCTTTCGAAGGAGCAAAAGCGGAACTTACATGAACTTCTTATAGCAGATTTTGACGCTTACAAATTAAAAGTTTCTCAACAGAAAAATAACAGGAGCGAAAATTTATCAACCGAGACGAAATCAGGTGACCTGTCGAACACTTATATTAGCGGCAATTCTGCTACGCCGGATAACTTTGCAGATGATTATGTACAAGGCTGTGAAGGATATGACCAAAATTTCAGCGAGGCTAACGAAACCACATACAATGATGATAGCGAAAACAAAGCTGACAAAAAATAATTTTACGTCTGCTGTTATGTGAAGGGAAAAGGAAAAATCGATGAGAAAAACAGTAGCAAACTAATTTTGGATATGCGTAGACATTGATTGCATATTGATCTTAATATAAGGAAGATATGCCCTATAAGTAAACTTATTGTTTTTTCAGTATGCAAGATCACTATATAATAAAATATTAATGCTTCAATTCAAAGGGTTATCTGTCGATAATAGCAAAGATCAATTCTTGCGAATTGTGGCGTTGTAATCTTTCCCGATCGACATTGATCAATTCTCAAGTGATAAGAATTGTATGACAGGCAGTAGGAATTTTTGAAAATATTTAAATAATATTTATTCTTCTTCTTTCTTACAAATTGCGCAGTGTTTTGTTTTTGTGTTTTTTCTTATAGAAAAATGGAAAATAAATTTAGTTTTGCTCATGATACTGTCACACATGCACATTCAAATAAGAAAACATTTAAAATATCTGAAAACTTTTCAAATAAATTTCTGTTCTCAAACGAGTACACTGAAATAATGAGGAAGTTGTATAGAAAGATCCATGATAGAAGCGTCTATTCATGTGTCTATAAAGTATTCGGATGTTCAACAACAACAAGATTAACAGAAACAAACGACACTTGTCCACTGACTACATGGCAATCTAAAAAGCTTGCGCTTATTTTTAAATTAAGTTAAATGATTTCTCTTCAATTTATTCAATTAGAAAGATATACCAAAATATACGCGTGTGTACTGTTCGTTTTCTATTATGCTATGTTGCTTTCGTGCTTTTTTATGAATTTTGAAACATCAGCTAATCTAAAAAGTATTTAGCCGTTTTCTTATAAGAAACTTCAAAACACTAGGGCATTTAATGGCATTGAAAGCAGTTAGGGTATTACCAGGCCTGGAGTAAATTTTGCAATTGCTGTACTCGAATAAGAGAAGATATGAGATTTTTCTGCAAAATACCCTTATACTGTGTCATTTTCTTCCACTTGAAGATCGCGAATAAGTTTGTGTCTTTAAATAGGTCGTCGTATGTTATCAACAGCTATAGCTGAAGAAGGTAAAAAAGAAAAGAAGGCAAAATCCAGCGTTTAAGGAGCTTCCCACAACATTCTGGCAATAGTACGATAACTCATCAATTGGGACGAATGGTAATCGCTAGTACTAGTAATGTTTAATGAATGTGGTGATTGGGTGGGCACATCCCAGCCTGCCATCTACGCTATTTAGTTGGCAATTAATGATCGAGCGTTGTCAAAGTAAATTTTTATGGATTTTAATGATTGATTCAATTGCAGCAGTTGTTGCTGTTAATTTGTCTAAATAGTGTTCTATTACATTCCAAAAGTTTATAAGCTTCATGACCTTCGGATCCTTTCAAATATAGAGTACTAGTTTGTAACCAAAAATGTTCGGATCTGCCATCACGTCTTGGCATCGCCTTTTAGCCGGGTTTTCGCCCCCCGCTTTTTTTACTCAACAGGTTGCCGCAAGGCTTTCATTTTTCATTAGCGACAACAAATCGCTATCAGGACTCTTAGGTCTTTCAGAAACACTTTTCTTTGAATTAGATAAGAAATTGTAAATTGTTCCCAGTAAGAAAAAAATATCGGTTATGTTTCGGAGGAACCCAATATACTACGATATAATTCCCAAAGACAGTTCTTTAGCGTATTATTCAATAATAAATTTTTAAAGTTATACTCTCTCTTGAATTTCGCTCGATATTAACAACCGTATATATTGAAATATGGATGCTTGCAACTAGAGGGATTCTTTCAATGAATTTAATGGCGCCAAAGCTACTGTTTCACAAAGCTGCATCGTTAGAAACATTAATCGTTTCTTTGATAAATTTAATATTATTTAAAATGCAGTAAAGTGCAAGAAAAGATTGAACAAAAGACGCTAAGATTTATGATTTCTCCGCAATGCTAACTTTTACTCAAATTCCTAAATTGTTATGTGACTCCAAACTTCTTATTTTATGCCTTAGTTTCCAATTGGGTTGATTGAAGAGAACATGGACGCACACAAGTGCGTTTTATTATTCATGTAATGCACACATAAAACACAAACAAATCCGATTTATCTCAAAATAGCTATTGAGAAACCGAAGATGAAACTGACATACCCAGCAACTAATTTAAAATCATTAATACATTTTCGCAATTGACTTAAGGGTATCAAAGTAGGGCTAAAGCGCATTTAGAATTTTTGCTTCCTCTTAAAAAATCAAGTTCGATCAACTTTCCGCCATTTATGAAACACATTTACAATTCACTAAATACTTGAATCGGAATTAGCGACGGATATTGTGTATAAAGAGCAGAGACGTAGTCAATATGAGTCAACGGCTCTCATTTATTGAGAATTCAAAGTTCGTGCGAATAACTTTTAAATTTTTGTTGGATTTAGTTCTTGTTTTCGTCATACTCGAGCAATCGTGTAATTCAAAAGGCGTAATTCGAAAAAATTTCAAACATCTGAGAGTAAGCGTCTAAATTTGTTTACAATTGATAATGATTGAGTCTGTATATATTTGAAACTGAGAATAATTGTAAAAGTCAGTCTGTATATGTTTGAAATTGAGAATAATTCAAAGAGTCAGTCTGAATTTGCTAACAGCTGTTGCATTGAAAAAACGATTATAAATTTAAAACATCTGAGAATAATTCAAAAAAAATTTCAAGCATAGAGAGTTGAATTCGAAAGGAAAACAGCTGTAGAATGTGTAAAAACAATACCTTTCAATTATCAAGTGAAATTAGCTCGATTTAACAGATATAAATATCAATCCGGTACTTTCAAGAACTCAATAAGCACACTCACACACACACACACACAATTACATTTAACATGCTCACTCCAGTTATTACGGCCGCTCTTCTTTTTTTTTTGTTACGTTTTATACATAACCGTGACTAAAAATTACAACAATTTATTATTTGGACATATAAGCCACAAATCTATTGGCTTAGTCCATCTCTGTTCAACATACCAAAAAAAGAAAATAAATAAATAAATATCAATCCAATAACGTGGATCTCAATTAAATTAAAAGTGGTACAAAATTATTGCTTAGACTAAAATTTAGCTTGATAATATTGGCTTGAACTTCCTGATGTAATTTTGCATTTTATTGTCACAGACAGCGAAAATAGAGCGTAGAGGTACTTCTAAAGTGGAGTATTTGCAAGAAATAGAATAGAAAGTGCAAGAAGAGAAAAGCAAAGTGCACTATGCAGAGTGCGTTTCTTTCTTTTGAAGTTGTATTGAGACATCAGTCGTTTTTAATTAGCACTTCAATCTAATGCTGATTTATCAATAGCCAGAACGAACGTTAAAATTTTCTGAATATGTGAACAATTAAACACTTGAATATTTTGTGAAGAACTTTCCATTGTTATGTACATTCCACAGAGAGTCCCCTTGCCAATAGAATACAGAACTTATGACTTACAGAGCCTGCTGAAGATGAGTGGAATTTAACGATTTTACGTTGTTCCCAAAATAATGCTGTTCTTTGTGATAACATTGCAAAGCAATTTTGAGACAAATTCACAAAGCAACATTATTAAACAAATATTCCAGCTTATTTATGTGTGATCTGTAAAGCAGCAACATCGCCATTCATTTACACGCCATTCTCATAACGGAACTACCTTCGCCTCTTATAGTGAATGCAAAATTAAATGAAAAAAACAAAATAATGTTGCTAGAGAGGCTAGATAAAAAACTGAACTTAACTAAAAAACTATCTCACTATCGTCGTTAGGAGCATAGAGACAAAAAAAAAAATATTTGAAAAGAAGAAAGAACACAATTTTCAAATGATTGGAAAGCCCCTTAGAAGAAAACTCTGAAGCAAATCAGTTGTAAATTTGCAATCGACTGTGAACTCGAAATTGTAAGGGTCTCCGTTAAAGCATAAAAAAAAGAAGAAAAGAACAGTTGCGCAATTGTGAAAATAAAGATAGACGGCTGACGACCTTTGGTTTAAAAACCTATTGATAATCGTAAAAGGATCACACAACCAACAAAAGGAAACCCAACCTCCAGCGGCAACAAACGTGCGACAAGAGCGTACAAATTTGTTACATTACTTCAGCAAATGATAATTAAATTATAAAAAAATTTTATGACTGAAAAAATTTATAGAATTTCTATGATTTTACAAGTGGTTATGTAATAGAAAGCAATGTCAAGCATTATATATGCAAAAGTTTATACACCATAATGCGAATAATTTATGAGACAACGTGGATAAAAAAAAAAGTAAATACCGGCAAAGTTGACAAAACGTGTTCATAAAAAATTTAAGATTTATAATTAAAAAAGTCGAGAAATTAATTTTTCTCTTCCCTTTTTTCTGTGTTACGTGCGTTATGTGCATTTAAAAATAACTAAAAAAGACAAATTGACGTTCAAAAAATAATCATAAAAAATTCTCGCAACAGTTTTCTACTCGCAAAGAACTCTTTTATATAGTAAAGAGAATATCATTTTCTCTTCAAATATTTGCTTGCCTTTATCTCTAATGCTTGCGTAATCTCTTTTAGACTGAATTAAACAGAAAAAAAAAAAAACAGAAAAACAAAACCAATACAGAGTAGTATAAAATGCCTGAACCAACTTTGTATTCTTACGGGCTCGAACCGCCAAAAAAGCCACCAATAATTAAACTTTCTTGTGGTATCGGTGATACGGATGGTTTTCCAGCATTTGATGTAGATTCCGATGCTTATACCATTAAAGATGATTCCAAGTGGGGTTTTCTCATTACCGGCGGTGCAGAGTTTCATATGCCATTAACCGTATTTCAGGTGAGTGGTTTTAACATTACTACAAACTAAACAATAGTAATATATTTCTTAAGATTTTTTCCATAAAATATTTCTCAAGCACATACGAAATCAGCAGTTGATGCAGTAAGTCGTTACGTTATTAAACTGTTATTGATCTAACCAAAGTTCATATTCAAAAATTGAAGCTACATCCCCTTAACACTTAACAAATAATAACAATAATCAACAAAGAAATTAAATAGGATCAAAAACCTATCCACCTATTCTATAGAGATAAATTTCTTTGCATATAACATCAGCGAGAACTATCAATTTTAAGAATCCTCTTTGACGTGTGGAGCGCTTAATTGATATCACTAGTGAAATCACTCGCCATTGGCGGAGTCGTTGTCAAAGGCTTCTTTTTTTAAAGAAAGTGTTGCTTTCTAATCGTAACTGGAATACTACATAGTTACATAGCCGTGATCGAACGTGAATATTGACAAATATTTTATATAACCGCCAAATATTGCCGAAATGCGTAATATTATAAAAATAAAATTTTTGAGGAGTTAAATTGCATTTTGGAATTTTTAATTAATTTAGCGCAATTGGGCCATGGGCGATATGTGAAACTCTGCTCCAATTACTATGCGGCTCATTGGATTGGTTTATAAAAAAAAAGTACCATGCATTGTGGGTAGAGAGAGAGAGCAGAGTTACTTTCAGTAAATGGTGAAAAGCACCGTACCTATTCTGTTAAATGAGAATAAATGAGTAAAAGCACCCGTGCCGAGGGGAGGAACGCCGCTCTAATGAAGAACTGGCCTTACAGCTTATATTGTTTGGGTTTCATGTGTGTACGCTTTGAAAAATTGCCACATATTACATACTTGGTTTACCGCGTATCTGAAAGATGGCCCATTTTGCATAAGGAATCTAATGTGACTTTCAGTTTAAAAATACCACAGGATAATAAAACCAAAAGACTTGCTACTCCATCCCGAACAAAACGGAAAAGTGAATATGAATTCAGGTACTACAGGTCTCAACATCAATTTTTATGCTTCGCCTTTTGGACTTGGCCTTTCAAAATATAATAATTAAAATTTTTTTAAAACGTACTTACCAAAGGATATGTAGTATCGCACATTAATTGCAATGCCTCAATACGGCTTGTATGATTGGCTACACACTCATTGGGACTCATCAGTGCAGTAATTCCGCTAAAATTGTTGCTAGTGCGATCGTAAACATTATCGTTGTTGTTTTTCATGCGCAAAAAGTCGTCGCAATTCTCACAGCCAACATACATTTGCGAAAACAAATTGCAAGATATGAGGACCAATACTGCCACTATATTAATGTAGTGTTTCGGGTATAAGTTCGAAAGAAACAAATGAAAATAGCATATCGGGAGATATGAGAGAGAAGTGCATCTAGAGAAGAATGTAGCGAATTTCTAAATTTCGTATAAAAAGAAGTAAGAAAGTTATATGCGGCGGGAAACGTATCTCGCATACCACCACTATGCTTTTCGCCTTTTACTCTCCAAGTTCTCTTATTTGATACTCGTATCGCTGGTGTTATTAAGAGAAAATTAATCCACTAGCTCGAGGTCTCTATTGTATTTATTTTAGAATTAGACCATTTTTAGATAGATGATAAATCTTCATTTGGGAAATGTACAAAGTAGTTTTAAACAGTCTTGTTTGCCTTATGATAAACAAATATAAAACCTAAAATGTGCGGAAAAGATAATTTAATCACTAGTAACCTTGTGTAGGCATGGCCGATGTTTTTCATTTGTGTACAAAACGCGTAGAGTGCTTCGTAAAGTGAATGAGGAAAACTTGAGCCTTCTAACTATAATAATTTCGGAATAACGAGCAAAAGCCCACAAATTTTTGTTAAGAAAAAGGGAGACGCGTTCGGTTTATGCTCTACTGCGTTCTTCTGCTCCGACAATTTGGCCCATTTTCAATATCAACCAGCTTGCAAAAACCTCGAATGTTTCTACCAAATTTAAAGTCGATATATTAATTTTTGCGACCAGAAGAGTGCCCACCACAAACAGACTTAGGCGGACAGACACGGCTAAATCAATTCAGAAATTCACGCTGATCAAGAATATATATACTTTATAAGGTCTATGAAGCTTGCTTATAAAAAAAAAACAAAATAAGTACACCCCCGTGTTCCAATGGTCGGTATAACAAGCAAGGACCTTATAGTCAGGCAAAGCCAAATAGATACTTGAAATCGCTGCGCCTAGCACACATAATTCAAATTTTGCAAACTTAATTTTAACTGGCGACTTTTCGAAAAATGATTTTTTAATAGAAACGTTGGTCCAATCAATACACAAATCCTATAAAAAATATTGATTCTTACACAGAGTCTGTAATAACAGACTATCTATTCTTAGGCTTAAAGTATAGTAAAATAAATTCCTCGTAGAAAAATAACAAATAATCTTTGAGTTGCTCGCGAATGGTTTTTTCTATTAAACTATGACGAGTTCAAGTTACAGCAATCAATAAATGAAAACTTCCATGGGGAGACAGTACAATTCCAATTTCAATTGAAACAGATAAACTTATACGAAAAAATTCTAAAATAAATGTGACACACAAGCAAATCAAAATCGACCGTTAGAAGACATGCACTATACTATACTATTTGTAATGTTAGGGACGGCAAATTATTGAGAATCATAAACGCTTACTTTCAGTTGGTGGCAAATTTTTATCGGGAAATGTCTTACAAATGAATTCTAATCGCTTGGATAATATGCAAATTAGTATTGATATCGTTTTCAAAGTCCGAATGCGCTAGTGCTTGTTGTGGTAATAATGCATCAAAAAGTACGCAGTATTTTTATGACTACTTTCCAGGAAAGCAAGCGTATTAAAGGATGCGAAAACGTCACAAAGCATGATCCAAATTTAACAACCTTAATTTAGTTCCTAATAATTTTATAATTTTTCAACTTCCGTCATAAGAAACTAGAAATTGGACTTACTCTCCATACAGGGGCTTGCTTTTCATGATAAACGTGCGTTCTACAATACATTAAATCTAGCTATTGCTGCATCTGTTCCGATCAAGCAGTGTCGGCCTCGAAGCAGGTGTCCCCCGTGGTTTAATATGACAATTAAATATCACAAGAATAGAAAAAACTCGCTATTCAAAAAATATTCGAAAAGTAGCTCTGCGCTCGACTATGTCGCTTACTCGGAGGCGAGGCATAGATTTAACTCCCTCAACCATCATTATTACTGCAGATACCTTCAGTTCATTAAATCCTGTCCGTTTGCTAATCCTAAATTCTTCTTTAAATTTGTTAACTCTAAAAGAAAAATTTCCACATATCCCTCTCATGTTTTTTTTAATGGCTCTGATTCCTCGGATGATTTTGAAATCTCAAATCTATTTGCTGAGTATTTCCGACGAAACTTCTCGATTGCTAATTTCGATTTATCAGCAAACTACCCATATCCTATAACAAACTCGGTTTCAATACCTAACTTGGTTATTTCGGAAGATGACGTTTTTAAAGGGTTGATGGAATTCCATCAGGTGTACTTAAATCTTCCGCTGTCGAGTTATGTGGTGTGATCTCAAAGATTTTTAACATGTCTTTGTATTTAGGTGTTTTCCCTTCATGTTGGAAGAGTAGTGTCCTTATTCCTATCCACAAGAGTGGAAGTAGACAATTTGTTGAGAACTACAGAGGCATAGCCAAGTTGAGTGTCTTGCCCAAGTTGTTCGAGCGTATTGTGACTCAGCATCTGGCCTTTGCCATTAATTCGTATATTTCTGCGCACCATCACGGCTTTCGGAAAGGGCGATCTACAGTCACCAACTTGTTAGAGTTTACCTGTCAAGTTTTCAAGGCTTTTTCTAGTGGCTCTCGCACAGATGTTATTTACACTTATCTAAGCAAAGCATTTGATATGGTTAACCATAACTTACTTATCTTTAAACTCCAAGCCTCTGGATACCCTTTCTACTTAGTGAAATGGATAAGCTCTTATCTGCACAATAGATCCTTCGTGGTTTTGTTTAACTTCATCACCTCGGACGAATTCCCCGTTATGTCTGGCGTACCTCAAGGAAGTCACTTAGGTACCATTTTATTTAGTTTATACATTAACGATCTCCCATCGGTGGTTAATTACAGCCAGATCTTAATGTATGCTGATGATGTGAAACTGTTTCTTCTATCTCTGTTGAATCGCAATCACATCAGCTTCAAGGTGATTTGGATAATTTTGTTGCATGGTGCTCTGTGAATCATCTGAAACTAAATCTGAGTAAATGTAAGAAGCTTTCTTTCTCAAGAAGGAAGTCGTTCATTACTCAGTATTGGTTCGCATAAGTTGAAGGACGTAGATACGTTGACAGATTTAGGCGACCTATTTGATTATAGGTTACGTTTCAATTTGCGTATGTTAAGCAAAGGTACGTCCACGCTTGGTTTTATAAAGAGGTGGTCCAAAGAGCTTGATGATCCTTATATTACGAAAAGGCTTTACATGTGTTTGGTTAGACCTATACTTGAGTATGCCTCTGTTGTGTGGTCTCCTTCATATAGGTGCTATGTAGATTCAATTGAATCTGTTCAAAAGCAATTCTTGCTGTTTGCCCTTAGAAATTTGGGTTGGGATCCGGTTGCCTCTCTTCCTCCGTATGAAAATAGGTTGCTTCTGGTGTCCCTACCGTCTCTTGAGAAACGTAGATTTGTTCTTGGCGTTTCCTTTCTAATTAAAGTAATAAATGGTGCCATTGACTCGCCTTCATTACTTGGTAAAATAAGCTTTAATGTCCCTAACCGCTTCTCTAGGCACTTTATCTTGGTTAAGCTTAGTCAGTGTAAATTTAATTATGAGCTGTTCAATCCGCTCAGAGTTGTTTGCAAGAACCTAAATGACGTCTATCACTTATTCTCGTTATTGGACTCTTTAAAGTCCATTAAAGCAACATTGCTTAATACGCGCGATTTACCTATGTCGTATTTAAACTAGCTTTTATCCTTCGAAAGTGAATTACTGTCAATTTATTATCGGTTGCCAGGCTTATGCATGTTTGCGAAGGCTTAGGGGTTCATTTGCAATTTGTTCCTGTACCGGTTGTAAGTGTGGCCCTAGGCTAATAGTGTACATGCTTTTTTTTCTTTTTTTTTTCTTATTTTTTTTATTATACTTATACTAAATGTTATTATTAATTAATATAAGTTTTGCATTAAGAGCCAATTGAACTCGATTGTTATTTGTTTAGTTGAGTTTCTAGTATAAGTAGAGTAAATAAATAAATAAGTAAATAAATAAATAAATAAATAAACCCTACATGTCGAGCATGACCCGAAATTCGTGGAAAACACATTTTCAGCAAAAAAGGATTTGATTTGAAAATTTTTTTGAAGAACGTGAAAATAAATCTTTAGGAACGTTTCACATTTTTCGTTTTTATCGTTTTATTAATTATTTATAAGAACTATTTACAAAATATTTTACTGTGAGTCACGTTCTTGATGTGATCTTTCGAATTAAGTCCCTACTTAAAATTTTAATGACACTTTTCTGACTTTCTCATCCTAACAAGAGCCCTTTAATTTTGAGCCGATTGATTTCATACTTCAGTTATAGATAAATTCATAGTAGTATTTTCTAGCGAATACTATAGCATTCTTTTGATTGGTTTACTTTCCCTTTTCTTGTATCTGGATTTTAGTTGATTTTTTTCAAACCACTGAAATAAACCTCCTTCTAAAATCCATCCCATATATTGACCACACTGCCAACTAAATTTTTTAACAATTTTGTTTAACTATTGAGGGTCACTTCATGTTTTCGAAATGAATTTTATTGAGAATCAGGCGCAATTATGCCTTAAGCAATGAACTGGCTTTCACTGTTAGAAATGCTTCAGAACAAAATGTTCTTTTAATTAATGCAGAAACAACACATCGCCGTTTACATTGTATGAGAGTTATCTATATGCACTTTTAAAAATTTCTCTGCGTAGTAAAAAGTATTATACGATATTATAATGCATTCGATTTTGTGGCACACGCCAAATAGTTCGCGAATATTAGACCTAAAAACCCAGATATGAAAAAAATTATTTAAATGTTAATGGATTTGTATGTATATGTATATATGTGTAGGTAGTTAGGCATATCAACTAATAATGCAGTGCTGATCCGTAATTCAATAATCTTAAAACTGCAACAAAAACAAGAAATGTCTTTGCCTCCAAGTAAGCGAGCGTTGTTAGTTGTGCAAAGTGTTTTTGAAGCAAATTCGACAAAAATCATTACAATCCAATTTTTTGATCCCGAAATGCGTGTTTTTCCCAAAAAAACAAACAACTCTAATCCTGTCATATTCATTCAAAGTAAAAATATCTTCTGTTTGCATGGATGCTTGCAGTACTCTCAGGGGCATGAGACGGACCAACTTTGTATGACACCAATCAATTTAAAATAATTTTCCAATCGATTTAAGTTTGACTGCGTGTCTATCTGCACGTCTATCTGATGTCTTCTTTTCTCTTTGAGATGGAAAAGTATCAAAAACCATCGATTTGGGCAGTGCAAGACTTTGACCCGCTAAAAACCACCTATGCTCCTACCACCCGTACTCCTAACCCTGCTTAATTTTTAGTACGTTATGATGCCAACAAGTAAAGAGTGAGAAAAGACATATTCTGATGACGTCAGTTGAGGGTTCTCGCTTACTCTCTACGGGCTTCCTCTAGGGAAAAAGCTATAAGTTTTGGTAGTTGAGCACCAAAATAAGTGGAGAATTGTATTAGCGGAAGCGGAGTAAGCTTGAATCGATTGATGGCGCATGACTATGATGATGTTCTATGATGTTCTATGATGTTCTATGATGTTCTTGCTTGTTTTAATTAGCTTGAAATCGGTCCAGTTTTCAACTATGGCATCTCCAAAGAAAAAATGCTACATTATTCAATAATATGACGTTCTGAGGACGATATCAATGATTTCGTCAAATCACCGCGTGCGCACATACATGTGAACAAGCGTTTGCTCATCACAGTTCGACGTCACATATATGTGGCAAACGTTCTTCGATAATTTGCTAAGGCATATTGAGACATGTTCTGTATTGGGAAAAATTTATAAGTTCTTATATATAACAAAAATCTACGAAGACTGACATTGGTTTGTGGTTGTCGCTTATCGAATCAAGTAGCGACTTTACATAGCGACTTTATATAAACAAGAAGAAAATCTTGGGTTGTGATGGTCTCTGGAGACACTAATATTGAATGCGTTAAAGTCATTCGCGTTTTACTAGCATTAAACAATTCATGAAACGGAAAGAAAACATCATTCTTGTATGTTAAACTCTCCCTAAAACAAGCAAAGTTCTAGCGAATATTTATTATATAGTTCTTTGAAACATATTTCATTAGTAGTCGGTACACCTTCTGTATATACATGCATCTATGAACTGTTCCTAAGACAATATGCCAACGAATATAAATTCATTATGTACAATATTTATACATACGGCCAAAGCAAAGCTAAACACACAAATCTCTGCAAGTAGGTTATGTTGTTCAAGTTTTTGGTTATGAATTTTCAAAAAAATAAACAAAAATTAGGCAAAAATTTCCTCTATATGTAAAAACTAAACTAAACGAACGACTAGTTTTCATTGTGATTTTGCCTGAGAAGCATTGGAAAGATTTAAGGATTAAAAAAAAGATAAATTATTTAAAATATTTATTTTTGCAATAATTCAGGTAACAACCGGTGGTTTGGCCGATCAAGGTGGCATACGATTAGGCGACATCATATTGGAAATAAACGAGGAGGACGCAACACAATTGACATTGGCCCAGGCGCACGAAAAGATAGACGCAGTCGGGAAAAAGATTCATTTTCTTGTTAAGACGTAAGTGATTCATAGATGGCTTTTTGTAACTTTGATTGTGGCCTGACGAAACTTTACGACTTTACTTTACGATTTTTTTATTTTATACAAGTGAGTTTAAGAATCCCTTCAGTTGTTTAAGAAAAGTTTCGAAGAATATTTGAAAACTTAAGAAAATTTAATATAGGTTTAAGGTTTAACAGCTCGAAAAAAGCATGTGACTTCATAGTATGAAAGGCAAATTTTCTTAAATTTTATTCTTAATAATCATACAGTTTTAAGAATTAAAAATAAAGAACACTTAAATACTTCTGTTTGTATTTGGGGCGCATTCAAAGTTAAGGTGTAAATACTCTGTGTACCGAATGAATTGAAAATCTTGACGGAGAGCGAGAGAGGTAATAAGGGATTGATAACGGACGACAATAATGTAGGAAAAAAATCGCAATGCAAGAGGCATGACGCTAGGCAAACGCTAAATAAAGATTGTCACAGATAATGGAATCTGCTGCTGCTGTCCAAAAGGAATGAAGCTGAGCAAACGGAGACAAAACCGGATTGGCGCCTTTCTTTTTGATGGGTGTCACGACCTGCTGCGATTTGGCTAGGCATTGTATACCAGTTTATGTTTCCTTAATCTAAGTTAGCATGTAATGCGGTTAACCAGTTCAAGTGAGGCGAACCGTCCAAGTTTTGATCAATAAAAGAGCGGTAGACACGTTTTTAACAACTCGCGAGTGAAGTTTTAATACATCGACCTTATAGCTAGCAATTACTACTATTACTACGTAAGACCGAACTGAAAATTATTTAGTTATACGCTCAAAAGTCTCAAAAGCTCTTGAGTAATGGCACAGCGATTTTAACAGAGGAATGGCAAAATTTGGTAAAAATGGTACACATTTAATTTGCTAAAGGAAAGAATGGCATGGACTTTTTCTCCGCCGGCTTGGTTTATTGTCAAGGTATCAATTTTAGCTTCAGCTAAATTGGCTTTTTGATGAATTCACAAATGTTTTTAGTTTATGTATAATTATTTCCCTCATTTTTGTGAAGCTCATGACTGATAATCGCGCAATAATAGGTTAACTTGATGGTTTTCCAATTATTTAGATAAATTTGGCAGGTGTTAACCGGGGAGAAGAAATTATTTCGGTTCAGGTCAAGTACATCACGTTTCGCTGATATTCTAGAGCAATTCGTAACATTTGGAATTTCAATAACTAATAATAGTGTGAAAAAGTGGACGGCTGCCGCTATCATATCGTTAACATTTTTCTTTGCTTTTCTTCCGTTAAATTCAAATTATCTTTTTCTTCGATTTTTCTTATATTTTGTATCATTGCATATTTTATCGATGGGAGAGACTACAGTTGCATGGACAGCTGAAGGAACGTGCTGTTGTATTTTCATGAAAGATATCTATTCGGCTTGGTTGGATCGCATTTTTCTGTTTCTTTTACTTTTGCTTGTAGCAGTTTATCTGATTTACGAAGGAATACTAATACGGAGTTGCGGAAGGTCGTGAACGAAAAGTTGTTGCTTTAAGTAAACTAAAATTTTTTCTTTTACGTGCTGAATATTATCGTCAGGGATTCGCGAAATGTAAATTACTGTCCACGATATTTTTCAATATTTTTATATACAATACTACTACTACTATAAATATATATCTGTTCCGCCTGTTTTATTGTGCTCACGCTAAAGGCCGCAATTTTTTGCCCAGGGACGAACGCTATTAAGCACGGTTCGAACGGGACCACTTCACATCTAAAGTCTTATTAATAAAAATCGTTGTGTGAATATTCGTAGTGTACTGCGGGGTATTTAATCGTGAGCCCTGGGCCTCTATAGTTTTTTATTATTTCTCTATATATTATTTTCTCCGTTTAAAACTTCTTTTTAGCAAGCCTTAGTAATAATTTTTCAATGGAGAGTTGAATGCGTTGACAATATATAGAAACCAATTTTTTCAGGCTGGTAACAGGAGATTCTGCCAAACTGGTCTTGACAGGGGGTCAAGAGTAAACAAGCTAGCATGGTTTTGCTAATTATTTGCTCGTTTCTGGGATCTGCTGATTTCCGAAAGTCCACTAAACAGACCGACTAATATCACGTCACCCAATATGTCTCCGGCCTGACAGATATACGGCAAAACTGTTGGCAGACTCTTATGAATTTTGGATAGTACCAATCTTCAAACCGTCATGACATTTTGACGGTTACTTTACAAGTTACAATTGTCTCAGTGAAGCTACGTTTGCAATTTTCAAAAGAATGGGAGATTCTGAATTTTGTGTTGTTCAAACAAGGTTTTTGGATAAGAAAAAATTCGTTCACAATCAGCGTTAGCTTGACTATACAGAAATCATAAAGGTCTATCAATAATGACGCTATTAGGTGGTTGCACTAATCTTGATAACTTTTCACTTGAAGAAGGCTTTTATTGAGAAAAATTGGTGCGACATACAATAATAAATATTTTCCACCGACTTTTAGAATTTATTTCATTTCCTTTGATGTAAAGGCAATTTTTTCTCTACTGATTTTTAGCATGGAAGAGGATCAAGAATATGGGTTCGAGCAAGGTGAAGAGAAGTCTATTGTGCTACGAGTACCGAAACCTCTACCGCCACCGAAAGGTTTATAAAATAAATGTTATTTAAATATATCTATGCATGTTTCTGCTTGCCACCTTTTCAATTAGCTCGGTCTTTGGTTTTGCTTGATGCCGCTTTACAAAAAAAAAAAAATAAATAATAATACCACAAATTCCAAAATTAACTCGAGTTTCATAACAAATTTTATTTATAGATTTTAGCCCCACTCCGTTACTTGGCTCACGTTGTTGGCATCCCATAATGTGGGTACCACCGGCTGAGCCCCCCAAGCCTAAGAAAAAGAAAACTAAAATCGAAATCGATTCCGAAGGCAATGAAGTTGTCATAGAGCTCAGCGAAGATGAGTCCTCTGATGAAGAAGAGGAGGTATTTTTTTCGCTTATATTAATATTTTATTAGTTTTTCCATTCTTTTTTTCTTCCTTAATTTTTAAATTTTGCAAGACTTTTCTACTCGTCATTTAATAATTTGCTTTTTTAATTTTTAATAACGCGACGCACTTATTCCCGGGTTTTAACGAACAATTTTATGAATTGATTATGTCAAGGAGTTGCCACATCACCGTATTATGCGTAATATAAGGCGCTTTTTTACCGAAGTGAAAGAGGGAGAGGTCAGATCTCGCATAATAGAAGATATGCTGCTTGCCTTACCATCAGCTTCTAAATCTGAGAAAAATTAGAAAAACAAAAAAAACTAATTCTTATAAAAATAGATATGAAGCTATTTTTTCATTATTATTATTTTTATTGTCCTTCAGACTAATGCTGTTAATAAACTAATTTCACAGTTGATTGAACGTAATTTCGTTGTTGTTTTTTTTTTTTTTAATTTAAATGAAACCTCTTACATTACACTACCAACTTTCAGTGGCTTCGATTGAGGCACGTTTAAAGGAAATGCAACGCAAACTCTCCGAAATCGCCGAAATACCAAAAATTTTATCATCAACTTTGGCTACTGTTTCGCAGACCTTCGATAAATTGACAAATGCAACGCAACAACAAAAACGCAAATTTTCCTACGATGAAGATGCTTACGATTATGAGCTAAGCTATAACGATGATAATAATGATGATAATGTGGAGAAATATGACGCCAATAAGGCGTACTTGGAATTGAAGCAACGCATTTCTCAGCACCATTTACGGCAGTCTAAAGATTCGACCCCAGAATCGGACTATGCTTCAGAAAATGGTGATGGTTTGACTTACAGTATAATCAGAGATAATAACAGTTCCGCTGAGGAGGAAGATAACTTTCACTTATGTGAAAATTATGTTAAAAATGAAAAAGAAGAATTCAACACAAATTCTAACGCAAATGTTGAACATCGTGAATACCATCGACACCATGATGATGGAGATGAGAGCGATGAAGATGATTTTCTTACAACTACTTTTACTTGGCATATGCGTAATTTGCGTAAATCCGAATTAACAGAGAAAGAACTCGAACGGAGAACATCTCCTGTTTTTACATCGATGACCGCGACGACAACGACGATTGGTGACAGTGACGCAAACAAGACAAGTAATTATGATAATGCGTTTGGCGTTACCGGTAAAGATGGACAACAAAAGCATAAGGTAAATAATCAAACCTGTATGTTTATTTTGCTTTTAACCATTTTCTTTCCTTTGACGTCCTTTATTATGGCTCAGTACTTTTGTGAAAATTGGATATCTTGTCATTAACTAATTTTTGTATTCCAAACCGAAGAATAGGGGGTATATTTATTTTGTCAAAACCTTTGCAACTCCCAGAAGAAAGTTTCAGAGAACCTATAAAGCATATATATTCTTGATCAGCGTTAAAATTGAAAATTGATATAAACACGTCTATCTGTGCGTCGCCCAGTGTCTACTGTAAACATATTCATGACCCTAAAAAAAAAGTTATCGACTTTGCATTTGATAGAAACATTGCAAGTTCTTGTATGTATTGAAAATTGCGCAAATAGGTCGAAGGACACGCCTACATTAGCACGTAAGCTGATAACACCTCTGTTTTTCAAAAGGGCTAAAAAATTGATTTGTTGTTCATTGCTCATAAACTACTGCAAAAAATTCACAAAAGTGGTCAAAACTGACAATGTCTGCGCGATATTATAGTTTATGAAAATTTAATTTTTTTTGAAAAGCTCTGAGTGTAGGATCTGGGCTACCCATTCGTTAGTTTGCAAAAATAAAAATACCGGCTGCATACATGTCAAAGACCACTCCTTCCAAGCCCCCGCGCCTACACAACCAAAACTGATGACCATTGGTCATAAGCTACAAGAGATACACAATGTAAATTTCTACAAAATTATTCTACGCCCATTCAATATTGTGGAATATATAAATTTATATTCTTACTTCTTTCAATCTTTTATCGGGTAACGGTAATGAGTATAAAGGATTCGGTCGCAGTCGAATATAATTTTTTTACTTGTTTGTTTTCTCTTTGCCTGTCATTTAAGTCTGATGTTTGCTTTTCTTTTCTTCTCTACTTTCATGTAATTATAGTTAGATAAATTGGAACGTTGCTGGCCTTGGGCAGACCGCGAGAGAATCATTTACAAGTAAGTTTAAGAGGAAGAATTTCATTTTAATTTGTATTCTTCTACTTTTCTTTCCTTTTTGTGTAATGTTGGTTCTCTCTTACATGCAGGCAGTCCACTTGTCATTTAGTGCCACGCCGGCCATTGGGTCTTATCGAGAAACGTATTCAATTGTTGGCTAAGAACAATCTTTTGGAGCATTTAACTAAAGCTCCAAGTCCTTGAAAGGGATTTTTATGGGACTTCTGTTTTTTCAATGTTTCACTAAACATTGTCCTATAAAATGTTTTTTAAGTTAATTACACAAATAAACACTTTGATTAAACTGATAAAAATTAATCTTTTAATAAACGCACAGTATTAGTGCAATTGAAATTGAAAACTAGTTCGTTTATTAAATTAAATATCACTTCGATTTTATCATATGTTTTATGAGTCATTTGAAGCAACATAAATAGAAAAGTAATATCGTATAAGCTTAAGTAAATTTCTTTTGCTCATTCATAACCAGTACATAAATTGAATATTATCGTGAAGACAAAATCAGCAATTAAACAGAGAAGGATTTTAGTTTCCGTCTATCAGGCAGACCGGTTGCACAATATTGGCTTATTCATGGAATGACGCAACCGTAAAAATTACTAAACAATATACCCAATCAATGCCTACTGCAATATATTCGCCACTGAAGAATCAATTAATTTTGTCATGCTTTCCACAATAGTCGGTAATAGTCGACAAATTATTTGAAAAGTAATGGCAGTTGTTTATGAAGGGTTTAGAGAAGTAGAAGAAGTCAGTCGTTGGAAAATATGTGTTTACCGGTATATGGAAGGACTGCTAGGCTGTCCACCTACATTTTCGCCTATCATCTTTAATTGGAATTTACGTTTGTTAAATTTGAGATAGAAAGATGAAGCGAGAAACTCATACATTCTATTTATAATGTATTCAAAACTCAATAAAACTCAAAACAAAAAACAAACAAAACTCAATAAATAGGCGTGTCTGCCTCTAAATAAGTTTATAAATATCATATACATATCAAAAATTTGAAGACTTTTTTGAAAAGCAAGCACCTAAGTCCTGCTTCTGAAAATAATAGAAATTTTTTTGTTAGAGACGATATCGATCTATTGGGCGCGAGAATTAATTACTCTGATCGGTAAATCTGGGAGATAAACCAACATATCAACTGATATAAATGTTTTAATCTTAATCAAATCACTTTACAGTCTATAAATTTTCCCAGAATGTGATTTATTTAGAAATGTGCGTTGCCTGCTGTTGGACCTTACAAAAACTGATGTAGAAAGATCAAGCATTGCAAAAAAATCGTAAGTTGCGGTAGGGTTTAATTTTTATGGTAATTGTAGTGAGTGATTAGTCGGTAAAGGCACTTGCTGATCTACGTTCTTCGTTCTTTCTGACCGCCGCAGTGGCATCCCCTGAGTAAATGTTTATATTAAAAAAGAAAATAAAGTTAAGATTCCTGACAAATCTTAAAAAGTTTTCAACAAAACACGTCCAATTTTATTGAGAAAAAAATCTTTCAGAACTTAAAATTCAAAATATTGCCCTCAATAACCTACATTGTGCAGCAGAAAATTGAAATAAAATTTAGTATAAGCCAGCTAAGAACCTTAAAATTGCGCAAGATCTCTGTCTACATCTTATACGGAGTGAAACGAAACTGAACCTTCGTATAGTAAGAAGTTCTAATTTTCAATATTCCACGGTGACAAGTGATTCATAGCAGTAAATTGGCAAAGAAATCAACCTTGCCAAATTTGGACCATGTAAGTCTATTTTTTAGATATTACTGCTCCCAAGAATTCTCAGGAAACATAAACCCTTATATGCTAGGACGACCTAATTGTTAATGTTTTATGATGAAAATTTGTTTATGGAAATTAAACGGACCAAATTTGCACCACGTGGGTCTTTTTCTTGCACTCCGCTTCGCATAAGATTTCTCATTAATGGTAAGTCCTTCAGAAAAAGGTTTAATTTTTAAAAAAAAATTCAAATTAGCAAAAAAATAATGAAACTATTTAAGCGAATTTGGATTCCATGGATCTAATTTATAAACTCTAATATATATAGCAATTATCATAAAAGTAAGATTAAAGGCAAAAGAGAGAATGTCTAATTTCTAATTTCTGTTTTTTTTTTGACGGAAACTGAAAATTATTTGCATATTTAGGAAGTAAATTAAATTTGCAAAATTTGGACTGCGTCATGTGATCCTCCAAAAATGCGGGCTTTTATCAAAAATATGCGTAGCGTGTTGTTCTTAATCCGTTATTACCAAAACGAGGAAATAATTGTACTAGGTTAAGTGCAGCGTTTCTAACGGTCGGCCTTGCGCGCTTAAAATGTCCTTGCTTGTTTTATTATCGAATACATTGCAGCGGGGGAGTAGCGGGAGAGTGTATTGCGTGTTTGGGTATGTCCTTACACTTTGCAAGCACGGTATATGATATTTATTAAACATTTGTACTCCAAATATATAAAGGCGCCAGTTGTAAAACAAAACGCGAACGTTTCCATGGCGTGTTGTTTCTGCGGTAAAGTGTTGTAAAGAAAAATTCGTAAGCAACAAATGAATGACAGATCGGAAACAGATACGGTCAAAACCAAATATTACTTCTTTCAAATTTTACTTTATATAATAACAATCGGAGATGTGCTGGCGTCACTATGTTATATAAATTTGAGTATGGAATACATTGGTCGATAATTACCGGGACCGTTTTTTTTTTTTTGTTGCAAAATGCGTCTTTATCCAACAACATAATCTTCCTTCAGATTGGTACAGTTAGACCAACGGTTCTTTGATATTTCGTTGCCGTCTTTTTAAGCGAATTTGGCAAAAACGTTGTCTCATGTACGGTTTGCCTCTCAGACCTATTTTGAATGTAATATAGTCTCTGCACCGACTTCAATATTTAATTTAAGTCTTTTTCCTTCTTCACGTCGTTTCGAAATTTGCAAATACATAATTGTTGCTTAGGGCTGGACCTGAAAAGTGTAGTAATCGATGGGACGAAAAGGTCGAACTTCAATTCATGCCACTTTGCTTTTTAAGCCATCACAAAATATGCATAATTTTTATTCCACGGTAACTAAATTGATTTGCAGAACAGCTTTCTCAGGCGTATTTGTTTTCACGCAGCAACAGGGATACGCTTCCTTTCGACACTTTAAGGATGTACGCTACGTCCTATAACTGTCCTTTTCGATCAGGGAGGATAATTTTCGGCCTTTTGCACAATTGGAATCGGCAAGCGAGAGGTTTCGTTTAAAATCAGCAACTAGTAAATTTTCGTTTTCGATAGCGAAGGGATGTAGTAGTGGTTTTGAAAGGTAATGCTTTTACGCCTATCTAATGCATACAAAGCACTATTCCCGCTATAAAGTGTTGCTTACTCAACGCAAGAAATCCGGATCTTTTCCATTCTTTTGAAAATAACACCTTCACTAGAAACACTGTAACTTGCAAACCAAATGCCTTCAAATGTTCAAATGTTAATAAGCGTTGTCACTTTATGAAAGTTACATGGTTTTTTTTTTTTTTTTGTTAAAGAAACTGGCTCCATGTGATAGTCCGCGTAATTATTGATCGACATATTACATCCATCCGCCATTAGTAATATTTGATTTCATTCATATTTTATTTCGTTTGCCTTTTAATAGTTTCGCTAATAACGCAAATATTTATATTTGCAAATACTTTTAAAAGAAAACAAAGTTAAAATCCTTTAACGAAATAAGTATATAGATCATATTGAAAAAGTGTTCAATTCAATTCGAAGTGGCCCCTCAAATAATAATAGAAGCATTCTACCGAAAAGTTTTTGCATTGGTTTTAGGACGAAATGTACGTTAGAGTTTCTTTCCATAACTACGAATGATAGGTTAACGTTTTCACACAGACCAGTATTATGGTTTGTACGAACCGCACATGAAAAGCGGAAAAATATGCATAATTGGGTCATTTATGTCGGCATAGAGAACATAAAAAAGAGCCTACCATTATAAACATGAAATATACTTGAAGGTGTAAATGTATGTATTAAATTTATTTTGCAATTGGATGAATTTCAATAAAAAGTTCGTAGCGTTTTCCCCCATATAATATAACATCCTTTAACTTTCAACTTTAAAGAAGAAAATTTTTTCCGATCTAATGCAGGGATAGACTTAATGGCCACCAGTGTCCTTTCCAAACAGAATTTCTATTTCTAAGATTTCGCTAAAATATTTTGATCTTTCCCATTGCTTGTAAACGTCTGGAAACGTCTTGACTCGCCAACAGCGAAACTCTTCAAAAGTTCTTGGAGACTTTGAAAGGGGTTTCCGTCTAATAAGTTTTGCAATTAATTATCTTCGGGCTTTTTTGCTATTTCAGGCCGTTCTTTGTCTGTGACATAAAAATCACCATTACCATAAACCGATGAAACCAAAACGGGCGATTGGGCTATCATAGAGTAGCATCATCATAAGCTTCTAAAGGTGTCTGATGGGCAGCAAACTTCTTCAAATCAAACACCAAAAGTAATGAATGTCGCATCTGTACATAGTGTTGTGCACACTGAATAACTAAATAATACTAACGGGAAAACCGTTACTGTGTGTAGACAAAGGTCAAAATCATTGAATTTAACCGTTGTGTACATTAGTACTCAGTTAACTCGCGTTAACTTATCATTTTCGCCAGTAGATATCACTGATCGAAACACATGCTAGCAATTAATATATTTGATGCCACTTGAGTTTGAACATAAAGCATGAGTGCAATAATTTGGCAAAGAAATCAGTAGTTAAGCCATTAAGTGAAGTATTTATAAATAACTTCATGTCTTTCTGCGAGAAACGATTATTAAATTTCTCTTGTTGTGATGGTAGGGGTTTTTATTCTCTTGATTTTTTAATTAGATTCTTCTCATCCGCTTCCACAGTTCTTAGCGAGGAATCTTTCTAAAGTGATTCCACGTTGGGTCAGTTATTTGAGAATATTCATGTTTCAATGGTCGGACGGAAAGCCCATGTTAAAGTACATTTGGCAAAGTCTAGAATTGGATTCAAGACAAGTATGGTTTTCTTAGTTTCTCGTGTCGTATGCTTAATGGTAAGTACAGCGAAGTTAAGAAGAACGACAATTACTGATGTCAACTATTTTCAATATGTAAACATTGATTGGCATATTCATAACAAATGGTTTAGCGTCATCATCGAACCTAATTGCATTGTTTTTGTATTATTTTTATTTTCGTTTTCGAAAACTTTACTACATTAACCAGATTATTTATTTAAAACTAAACAATTTTAATAAGTCATCCGCATAACGTAGAGCAGCGGGAAGAGAGAGGAGTAGATAGATCAGTAATCATAAACATGCACTTGTAGGTTTATTTTTTAAGAGAATATAATTTATGAAATTTTTTATACTTGCATTTAACCGTTCATAGTAACTGATGTGAATTTAGTCCAATGTACCTAACACAGATTTAAGCAAAGAGAAATATGTGGGTTATCTTCTTATCACTTGGTTCACGTCTCTTCTAAGGTAATTGATAATTGAACGCTACAAAATGACTAGAAACACTAAAAAAAATAGAAATACAAGTATAAATAAAATAAGAAATTATACAGAAATGTTATACGAAATTAAAAAAAAAATTTCTCTAGGGTTTTTTTACCATATAGTGCAATTGGCGAAAAGCTACAATACATTAAGTGGGTATAAAAAATTTTAATGAATTTTCCCTAGCGCAGATTTTTGATATGGTTTAAAAAAAGCTAAAATCTATCACAAAAACTTAATTTTTTACTTCGCCGAAAACCTACCCTCTCCATATTCACAAGACCATAAAGGCTAAAAATGTTGCAATAATGTTGCAAATGAAAGTTGCTAATAAAATGTTCGATCTTTTCTATATATTGTTTTTGTGTTTGTTGCTAATTAAATGTCCGATTTTCTACACATAATGTTTCTGTCTTTATTGAAGATGTATGTTTAAATTTACACAGGGCACATGTTGGCAATAGTACCGCGTTTGTCCATGCACTTGCTTAAAAAGTTATATGCACGTTGTTGTTGTTGTTCTTATTTTATTTACGCTTGTATTTCTATTTCTGTTTAGTTTTTCCAATCAGTTTGTAGTGTTCAATTATCAATCTCCTTAACAGAGAACCGAACCAAGTGTAAACATAGCCCAAACTTTTGTCTTTGCTAAAGGGTGCAGTGGGCTAACTTCACATCAGTAAAAAATGCGGTTTATCTTGGTGGAATTCGTAATAAACAATTAAATCAAACAAAATTTCATAAATTTTCGACATTTATTTTATTCATTAAATTACATATTTATGATTATTGCTACAGTTATTGCGGTACTTATTCCGTTTCTTGTGTGCTTTTCTGTTTGGTATAATTTTTTCATCTTTATAGTATAAACAATACCATTCTAAAATAAGTAAAAATAATAATTAAAGAAGAATAAAAAACAACAAACAGCATAATTTGCTAAAGAATTTCATTTTTTCAAGAGATGAAAATTTATTATTATCACTATATATATTAATTTACATTTTTATATTTTATTAATTCATAATGCCACACGTACACCACAGATTGAGCATGTATTGAAATGTGTTTTTCTTGGTTGGACACTCAACACTTAGAAACAGAAGTCAACTGGTGACAACAAATGCTATTTGTTGTAAAGGAGCCCGTGTGGATATGGGCAATATTCTGTAAGACTTAAGATGAAAGAGGGAGAGAGAAAGCAAAGATTTTCACTGTTTTGTTTCATAAGGGTAAGGGCGTTGTAAGCCTGTGTCGTTTGTCGGGTTTAAGTAGAAGGCGATATCCTTATTTTTGCGAACCGGAAAATGTTTAAACAGATACTATACACTTGCCAAGTTGCCTGCAAGAGCTTCCAATGTTTCTGCCAAATTCGAAGTCGATAGTAGCAAACAGACTCACATGCTCGAACCGATTTCATATTTTTTTGAGTCTCTGAAGATTTTCGTCAAAATTAATAAGCTTCAGTGATGGGTATAATGAAAAATAGTTGCTTTTTATACAAACATGTTCCTTAGTTAAGGTGAACGATTCGCCCTTAGACGAGTGCAATTGTTTACTTGCTATTCGTTACATTTTAATTAAGTTTGCATGAATTAACCTCTAATGAAAATTATACACCTATACATATATACATTTATTAAAGTGTATGTGCAGCGATATGCGTGTGTGTGTGTGCGTGTGTGTGTGTGTGGGGGCCTTAGCATATATAAAACTCGTTGAGAATATGTTTGTTTTAATTTAACTATGTCAACCATACCAGCAAACTAATGGGGAAAATTACTAGAAAAATGATTTCAACATAAAGTAAAATTCAAATACAAAAACAAAAAAACCGCAACTGAGCAATATTTTATGATTATTAATTAAATAAAGAAACTCAACAATCAAAAAAAAAAAATTTCAACACTTTTCAGCTTAAAAAAAATTTAATTTATTTTTCATTATGAGAGCAAATATGAGAACAGTTTTAATTTTGCCAGCAAATATGTTTTCGTAGGTGTAAGTGTTACTTGAAATTATGCAAGGGGTTTGTAACAGCGTGTTTTTGGTGGTTTGTTAAGGTACTGATTACTGGATGCTCCCCTATTGATTTTGATTATTTTCATCTTTGTCGGCTGAATTGTCATCTTCTCTATGCGTATTTATTAAAGCTGTTGTTGTCAATGAATTTATATGCAAGTTATTCCCGCTGCCGTTAATCGAGCTATTTTCTGGCATTGGGATCGCTGATTGCGCAGTCGTTGCTGATGCTGCTGCAACTATTGCTGTCGATGTGGTATCGTTCCTTTCTAAAGTTTTTGCTGATGTTGTTGACAGCGTTACAATCTCATCCATTAATGGTTCACTTATGTGACTTCTGTCTGCGGTGTGGCGTCGAAATAATTGCATACTCCTTAAACAATTCCAAATACTACTAAATGCAGTTTGATTTTGTTGTTGTTCTTGATGTTGTTGTTGTTGTTGGTAAAATCCAACGCTGCTCCGTGAACGTGTTTTTGTGGTCGTTGTCATACTATGTTGGCGATGATGCCAGTGATGATGATGATGGCTAACCGCACTAGAAGTTTTACGTATGGATGCCACCGATAAATCCTTTAGTCATACTTTCTCTTCACACGCCGAACCGCATCGTACAAACTATAATCATAATAACTAAAAGAGTGTCGTCATACATAATCCACGAGTGTGTTGTGGGAGAAAAAGTAAAGAATTTATAATTTTTTTTTCTTTTTGCCAACAGAGGGAGTTGGATAAAAAAGCAATTAAAACAAATTAGAAAGCAATTTAAAACTAATAATGAAAAGTCGAGTAAGTAAAGCCTGAGGAATATTAACATGCATGAAACGTTAATGAACGCAAGTTACGGCCAGAGGTATGACTGTGCATCTGATTAGCTTAGAACTGTTAAGGCATTGAACAATGCCATAAAGCCTTACTACTAGTGCAGTTGGTATTTGTTGATTACATTTGTGGCTTTCGCGCCAAAAGACCAAAGCTTTTTCGTTCTCACCTGTTTGAAGTAAAACTTCGATTAAAAGCACAATTAAAGGCGAAAACTTTAAAGAAGTCAATCAACGCATCTAAGAAAAGAAAAAAAAACATTAAAAAAAAGAAACATTTGTCCGTTTTAATACACCATTAAAGTTTTAAAAGAAATGAATCATGTTCTAAAGCACACAACTCACTCGTAGAGTATCAAATTTCATAGAGATATATATTTTTGTCTTCTCTTTGATGCGACTATCGTAGCGAAAATACCCAAATACTCGTAAGATGTATTAATGAAAATAAACTTCTTGCTAATATAAATGATTTACCGCATCCGCGTACTTGCGTTTATCTTCCTCTAGATTAATGGTGAAGTTTTATTTGCTTGGCTTTAAAGTAAATAACTGGTGTAACGGGTCCTGCTTTCTTCCTGCTAATAAACTCCTTGCTAACTGATAACAACTTAATGAAATCAATGAAAGAAGAGGACGGTTTGATGTACGAAGAATTAAGCGTTTTTGAAAGTACGTGCAAATATGTGAGGATAGTGATCAAATGAAATATTTTAAAAGAGACAAGTCGGATGGAAGTTAGAAATGCATACCGAAACGAAAATAATTAAGGGGTGGTAAGCTGACATATAACCGTCTTCCGTAATATTTCGTGTATTCAAAACAATGTATGTATGTAATGCTGTCAAACAATCTATTTTTCTCCTTGCTTTCGCTTGAAGATACTCAATTATAAAACAAATAAAGATACCATAATGGGGCACGGCCCGCCATAAAATATCCTATAGCGCTTCGCTTCATACGGTCATTCATATGACAGCTTTTTAAAATAAGGTGTCGTTCGGAAGTGGTCGAAAAAGTAGTCCGACCAAAACCATTTAAAATGACGCTTGTCCTTGCGCCAAACCATTTCGGTGCATCAAATTTCATCAAAACATATCAAAAATTGCGATGGTTGAACAAAAGAAAACAAGATAGACAGGCGGACAAAGAAGCTTAGATCGTTTCAGAATGTGATTCAAAGAATGAATCGACTGACATAATGGAAGGTGGGCTCATTTCAAGTCGTTCTTCAATTACATACACAACTTAAGATACTCTTGTACCATGAGTGGTGCAATGTGAATGAGCAGCAAATGATTCCTTCCAGTGGGCTTAGCGTGTAGATGTATGTATCGGAAATTTCAAAGAATATATAAGTTTTAGGCAAAAGATAGTGTACGGAATGGATTTCTACCGCCACCGCTCAAGCTGTCCATCAGACAGCCTATCCATTTATCCGCGTACTCAATCGTCAACTTTCTGATTTCCCTTCATCTATTAGCAAAATTCAAATAACGCAAAAATGATGCGGAAAAATGAACCTTGCCACATACAAACCGAGAACAGTTTAAATAAACGAAATGTTTTTTAAAATATCATTTTTCCGATCCCCCGATCTGAATATTGCTAAAGATGGTTATTGAACTTAAATGAAAGTTTAATCGAGAAATAGTTCTAGTAGGCTTATTCGCGCGGTCACACTTAGTCACAAGATTCGACATTTTTTAACGAGATTAGCATCTAAGATCTGGGTTAAAGAGAGTAGGATTTCTTACTTCTTAATGTGAAATAAATATTTCAAAATTTAAACTATGTTAGCACAGCGACGTAACGGTATACATTTCTGCTTAAAGATATTAAATTAAAAAAATCTTACCGAGACCTGAGTAGCAGTATAAGAATTGGCTCTAGGGCGGTTGCTGAAGCACATCGTACGCCATTTACGTTTCACCTGAGCTATAACCTCACTATTAAAGAAACAAAAGAATGTCGCGACACATAATCCCTGAAAGAGAAAAAATTTTCGATAAAATATAAAAACAAAGATGGAACGAAAACATTCCACTTAAATAGAAAATAAAGTTTTGCTATAGGAAATTTGTATCTGTGTATTAGGTCTCTACTACTAAATTTCTCAGTAGAAAATCGTCTAGAATATTTACATTGGAAATTCTAATAGACCCAAGAAAAGAATTTTTCTAGTTTAAGTGGAATTGTTAGCTATTATCGCTTAAGAGCACTCAATATAATATACGTAGGCATAGATAATAGTAAGCTAGAAAGCCAGTCACAAATCTTTGAAAATTGATCTTAAAATTGTAAAAGAGACAAGAGTTTTCACAACCCATCTTTCAAAATTCCGCTGGAAATTTCAACTCCAACAAATGAGTGGCAGGATGCATTGCGCTATTCGCCGTTAAAGAAGGCCACGTACTTTGTAATATTTTAATTGAATAACTGCTAGTAAAACGACTACAGGCATCATTGTGAAACTTCCGGGATTTCAGGGAATTTGGACTCATTTGCAAGTGGTAATTATTTTTAAATTATCTGTAGGTTGTCATCTTTTGCCCGCTTTATGCTATGACTTGATGGGATTAGTGTTAGCGACTCCAAATTCACTTGTTGGGAATAATGGACTTCATTACATGTTTACATTTTGGCCCTGCGTATCGGCATCGAAATTGACTGGAAAGTTTAGAAGTTCCTCCACGTGCTTAATTTTGATTTTGAAAATGGGCCAAACCAGGGAAAGTATGAGGTAGAAGAAAGCTTTACAGTACAACATAAACTGAGAGCACCTCATTATGCAGAAAAACAACGATTGGATTTTTTTCCTTATTAATCATAAGATAAAAAAATTTCCAGCTCGGAAATGTTACACTATACGCATAAAGATGGCAAAACTCTACCAAGCGCGCCCAATATTATAGAGCATTGAAATTTAGCTTTTATTTGTTTGTTCTGCTTAAGATAAATATGAAGGATATGAAAGATTCGGCCATTGCAAAAATAATTATTTTATTTCTTTACTTTCTTTTTTTTAATTTCATATATATTTAATAAATACGAAGTAACTGTTAATCCTTTTCTTTCTGCAAATTTGTACTTTAATGGTGTTCATTGTTGTAACGAGATTTATATTTATCTTGGCAGCTAAATAATCTCCATCTAACGCAGAATATATTATAAAAATAGCGACTGAGAAATTTGCAGGTACGTAAATGTATTTGTCGCAAGTTTTTTCTCTTCAATGCGATGACTTCTATTTTTAAAGCTATGAAACTATTAAGGAAGAACATGAATTTGCTGAGTAATAGAAGACCAGAGCAAGACTTCGTAGCGATGCGTAATGGAAAGTAACGTATAAACTTAAGCATTCAGAAAAGAAATTCTTCGTTAGCTACGTCGGTTGGGAATCAGATGAATTTTTCAAATATTTTTGAAAATTTCAAAGAATACTTTAAGGGGAAAAGATTTTTTTGCTTGGTTTACTTTTTATAAAACAACTTTTTAACTATTCGGCGAACTGCATACAAAACGCGTTTTCTCTTTTTTTCTTTTAATTTTCTGATTATAAAATATGTGTACACACACACACACACACTCCAGCAAACATTCTCTAGCTTCGTAAACATTTATTTAACTTAACGGTAATATTTTGCTTTTTTCATATAGTGCCATGAATGAATCGCAAGGCTAAGCTTTATATAATGAATACAGAATTTCAAGCACTATGATGATAGACATACAGTATAACAAAAATATTTTGGGCTTGGGGTATGCATATTTGATATCTTTTCAAACGAAAATATTCTGACAGCAATCTATCAATGAGTTGTTGCAAAATGTAGGCAAAAAGGAAAAAAAGAGGAAACCTATATTAAAACTCGCCAACCTGCCGGTGTTTGCACGTTCTGTAGTGAATATATAATATGAAAAAATCTATATATGTACATAACTTTACCTGAAAAGAGGCTACAAATGCTGATATAACCTCATACGTATGCTCCCATGAATGTCCAGGATGAGGGCGAAATGGTATTAATATGTATTGCAAGCCCAATAAAGGAACGAGTAGTAACGTTGCACTGAAAAATTAAAGTCTTTTTTAATTTAAGGAGCAAATTATGCTCGTCTTAAAACAATCGTTGGATACCCACCACCCCAAGCTTGAGCATTAAGATTGGTGTTCGTATCATTCATTGTATTACATCGATGACACTGATAAGTTTACGGTGGCCTGTGTACTATAAGTAGGAAGTTATTGGCTAGAATGAAGAAGGCAAAATTTTTGAAAGCTTCACTCAATTCGCATTTCTGATCTTTGTGAAGCAGGGTTACGGTATTTTCGATTTTGAAAAATGACCGTATGTGCTGGATTATTGTTTTTATAGGAATTTTGGGGATATCGGACGGGTAAACGGACAAAGGGTTTAACAACAAAACTGTAGCGAAATATAACGGTTAAAAGATCTGAGGAGAAAAGAATGGCAAGACAGACAGGAAGACCAATCGACGTAGGTTGTCTTAACTTTCCGAGATCAAAAATAAATTAGGAACATAGATTGTCTTGTATTGCAGCATTATATGGACAACCCAACTTTAAAGTTCTTCACCTTTGCAATGCTTATGAATAGTGCCACTCCCTTTGGTTCGGCGCACGACACTGTGTTTGGTGTTGGCAAGTCATCGGCCAACACCTCTATATACGTGCATACATACATACGCTGGCGATTATTTATATACTTAATGTAAGGAAGATTACTAGAATGTAAATTTTCTTAAGGTTTATTTCTAGGGGTTCCAACTACAACATTGAATCAAGTATGTTCTTGTAACTCGGTGGTGGGTACGAAAAGTTTAAAGCCACTTAAAGGTACATAAGCAGAAAACAGCAACAGTACAAACCGAAACGCTTGCAGCACCGTACGAGAAGGCCCACAGCTACCTTGTAGGCTGACTGGCGCATTCAATTTCAGCAAAACTACGCGCACAATATTGCACAAGAATATTAAGTTTAAAAACATAAAAATGCAAACAGGTACAACCAAGATATTGTCGAAATTTGCAGGATTCATCCAACAACTGCAATTAAAAGAATAATAATAATAAGTTATAATTGTTTAAAAGAATGTAATTATGTTGATTAGTTTTTATATTTTTAATGTTAGATCAGGCACTCAGCCATGTCCCCTATGTGTGTAGGCACGGTCGCGATTAGGATAGATAATGATAATGGAGGAGGGAGGGCGGAGGGTTCAGTTTTTATGTATATTCGACTTGAAAAGTGAACATCTGGAATAGCAGGACGGGCTACTAAAATCGTACTGCTGGCCGCGGCAGTGTTTAGTGCGATGTACCGGTAACGTGAGAGTATTTGCTTGGGCACACGGCAAACCCAGGTCAGATGAATGAGAACCCCGCGTATTTCTAATAGTCTAGTTTCTTGATTAGCGAACACATATCTTTGAACTCTGAAGAGCACTTGCCGTGAAGGTATTTACACATAAGAGAGCCAAAGCCCACGTTGTGTCAATGCCCGAGAGTGCGGATTATTATAGATAAGCCTTCGTTAACCTTTAATGCCTGAGCTGTTTGGCGTACGTGCGTGACTGCATGTAGGTGACGTTTGGGAAATCCCGCGTACAGGTGCGGCGAATTGTGACGATGCTAAGGAAAGTTCAGGATGCTGAACGCATATTCGCCACCGTTGAACGTCTCAGCTCTTCCCTATATGTACTCGAGCCCTCCAGGCAAGTTCTGAAAGCTACTTCTCACATGTTTCAATTGTATTCTCATCTTGGATGAACATAGTCATTGGAAATAGCGAGAAAATCAGCCGTAGTGAAATGTTTTTTTTCTCTATCCAAAATCGAAACCCCTGACTATTTCTCTTGGCACTTCGAGTTCATATTCTGCTTAACAGACATAATTTTGTATTCTAATCACCAAAACATGAACTCACACCGAATCACCGAAGGTAACGGAATGTTAGGTTATTGTTAATGTGATATGATTTAGATAAATTTTCGCCCACTTAATATAAGAAATAAATGTAAAAACTCACATACTTAACTTAAAATTCAACTTAACTTACTGCATAGTATCATTGATAGTTCCGGCTAAACCACGAGCCAAAGCGTACACAAGTATGACAATAGCCGGTGCGCCCCAACCGAAAGCAATAAGCCACTTAACCAATTTCTTTTCGGAAATAAAAGCAGCCACCAGGACAGTGTGTAAATAGAAACCTTCGCATAACATCCATGAATAGTTTGTGAGTAGGAAATAATGCAACACTATATGTAAAGCTCTGCAAGACGGCTAAATCAGAGGAATAGGGGTGAGAGCGGCAATAATAAAAAATAAAAAAATTATTTATATATACATGTAACGGTCATTTCGTTAAAAAGTGTAGACAACATAATCGAAATTTTTGTCAAATATTATCTGTTCATATATATATACATACCGGATTGTCGTGTAGTAGCGCAGCATCAGGCATCACAACCAAATACCATAACAACCACAATGAATTGTTGGCCGCAAATGATATAAAAAGATTCATGTGAAGAGTAATGCGAGCGCATCTTAAAGATCTTCAATGAAAAAATACAAAATGAAATATTTCAGAGCAATGGGAAACATTTTCTGGAGAATTATACTGTTAGTGGATATTAATCGATCTGCGGTGTAATTCCATAACTATAGCACAAAAATTACCAGCAAAACTGGAGCTTCTGATAATCCCAAGGTTCTGCCGAAGCCTTGAAAAAATTGATTACGTTTCCCCTTTTAAGAGAGAGAGATAGCGAAAGAGAGAGAAAGAGGGACAGCTCGAAATTGACTTATATCGTGATTTTATCAACATCAGTATTTGCTAGTCCACCCGGAACAAGAGGCATCCATCAGATTAAAATCCCGACAAGAAACCTTTGTTTCTTTCTCTTGCGCCTGTATCAGCGCATGAGGTGCGCTTTCGGGCGTATGAACAATATAGTAAAAAATTATTTAAATGTAAGCAAAGCCGTACTTTTGACAGAAAGAGAGAAAGAGAGAGAGAGAGAGAGGGAAAAAATTGTTACAATAAAACTTTTTACTTAAGACGAAAGACAAAGAAAAGAAAATGTGTCATAAAAACTTGCGTCAACACTCGACAACGAGAATAAATAAACGTGTGAATATATGAGTGAATTTATGCACAAGTGCACGCGAAAGTACTTAAGTAAATGAAATTTTCTTCGAATAACACATTGCGTTTTGTTACCAGATTAAGCCTTTACTTGATGAACATACTCACGTACAGCATAAATGTAAGTAACATATCACCGCTCTACTGTAACTAACTTGAGCTAAAATTAGTTTACTGCAAGTATGATATTTTTCATGCACTAAAATTTAATTACTTGGCTAGCATTCGCTTTGATGAAATTTCATGCATTGACATCTTTGGGTCCATACACGAACGCTACCAAATATGGTTCGTCGCTTCTTCGTGCACGTGCTTTTTTTTACGCAATAAACTGTTCTGGACTCTGGTGCTGGTTAGGCTGCTACTCTGTGGGATTGTCTAACTCGCCAGGGGACGCTTAACCGTGGGGTTAAGCCATCATGGCAGGAACCCACGTTAAACCCATGCTGCAAATCTGCACGTGCTGTTTAGTACTTTTTTTTGAGAAGTCGTTATATGAAAAACTTTAGTAAGGGAAGTGGCGTAGTCATAAGCCATGGTCCACTCCAGCACTTTTATTCCTTTTTTAATAATAACAAAAGTGCGTCTTTCTTCTTGGGCAAAAATTGAATTGTTTTTCTCCCACACTTATCCATCGCACAAAAATCTCGCTAAAGACACTCAGATTAAATGACTTTTTCTTTCAGTCACCTTAGCGCCAATTTAGGCCCAAGTCACAGAGTCCCTTAAACTGATAATGCTGCAACCAAGAAAATCTTCTGTGTTGCCACTTTTTGTAAATTTTTCAAAAATAATTTTTTTTCTAGTACTTCAAAGTAAGATTAACAACCCCTCCTAACTTATTATTCGATTTTATCGTTCTTTTCATCCAAAAAAAATTGTCAAAAATCCTATTGTTTTGAAACTGCGCTTGTGCCCCCTGACTAAACATGTGAGCAATTTATCCATGTCGGTAGATACTGAGTCAACAGTAATAGTTTTCGTAACAGCAAATGACACAAAAGGCAAATAGTAAACAAAAGAATAAGAGCTCACAATGACATGTCAATCGATTATTGTCTGCAGATGCTGAGTGAATGTCAGATCGTTAATTCTTGGATTCAATAAAAATTGCAGACGCAAGATCAATGATGAAAACCGTGGAGTCTGTTATGAATATTAAAGAGTTACTAAAGCCCTAACAGTTTTGTTGAATTTCAAAAGATTTTTGTGCGTCTTTGTGAAAAAGTAGTCAATGCGGCACTTTCCATAATCTAATTAGAGATATGCGCACCACATCTTGGACATATTAGGCCGTGTGATCTAAGGACTACTAACACCGAACATGGAAAGGGAGATGTTTATATTCAGATTCGAGGTCTAAAACTCATCGCGAATGTTTACACGTATATCCATATACGCAACTTGTAACAATTTTTTCTGCACCTGTTCGTGTCGCAAACGAAATAAAATAAGCAACTAAAAAAACTACATTTACAATATGGCCAACCCTCAATATTCATCATCTGTTTGCACATTAAGCCAAAAGTCTGTATACAAAGTTACCTTTATTCCATGATTTTCATTTGTTTATCTGTATTTATCCTCGTTATATGTTTAATTTTGATGCATTTTATTATTTCACCATGGACTCTGGGTGACTTTGCTATAGTTTGCCTAAGCGTTGAGCATCAGTAACACCAGGTGAAAATATTATATAAAATAACAAATACAAAATTAATGTCTGCGTAGGAAAATATGTAATGGAATATGATATGAAATGAGTTGAAATTTGAATGTTTCGGTATAGGCAAGGGCTGTAAGTTTTACATTGGCTCGAGTTACGTTATCTCTAGTTTTCGGACAAGGTACTAATTAATTTTTCCAACATATTTGCCAGAAAGATATTAAATTGCCCGTTTGCTTTTCCTTGTCCTTTATGGGATATAAGTGGCATCTGGTAAAAGTAGTGGCGAAGAGAAAGTGGGGAAAATTGAAATTTGTTTTTGTCTTTCCCAAGGTATAAAAACAAATGTAATAATAGCTTTTGCTTTTAGTTGCAATTAATATTTAAATTAACATATACGTGACTACAATCTGGTGAGGTTTGAAGAAGTGCTTCATGTAAGATCCCATTTGTTTAAAAGTCAATAAATGTCTGTTAATGCAATAATGTCATGCATTCGGAAGTTATTTATATTGGGATTGCCTGGCCAAGCTTCGAACATGATCGACTTTAACACAATTTGACAATCGGGAAGCACGACAGTTAATATTCCCCGCTTACACTATCTACCATCGATCACCGCGAAATTAAACATATCTTGTTGGCGTCCGCGTGAAACGCTAGAATGCTGTGCTTTCCAACAAATATCGCCAGTTTGCGATTACTTGCCTAAGGAATTCCTCAAAACATTATTACGTCTAATGTCGTCCACATTTCCTATGTAAGTTTAGATTATATGACGGTATTACGTCGATCAAGCTATCTTTCATACAGTTTTCATACAAAATTTTTAATTTCTTCTTGAATTTGATTTTATTTAAAAATGCAGCAAAGAATAAACCACGGTGGTAGATGTGAACAGTTTCAATTTCAAGAGAATATAATCCCTTTTAAGGAGCACATGACATATGCTTGCTCGATTGGGTACGCAATGAATAATCAATAAACATCAGCCAACAAAGTCGATTGGGTACGCAATGAATAATCAATAAACATCAGCCAACAATGTTTATGAATTTAAATTCATATCATGTTTAAGTTATGTTGTTGTGAAAGTGTAATACTAGACAGTAATGCTCAGTATGCTACATAATCTACCTTATTCCATAAAACAATTATTAGATAGATGCGTCAAGCAAAGCTATTAAAGATTCAATATAAATATATTCGTATATGCTTACATATATATGTATACATATATTATGTATATGTACAATACACCACTACTGACCAAACTCAAGTATATACCAAGTTACCAGCTCCTCATCGCGTTGAATCTGTCTAATGCACATGTTTGCATTCTCATATGCATAAAAATTAGTTCTTGTTCTCTGTTTTGTTTTTCTATGAATTCCCAATGAGAACCTGTCACAAATAGTTTATACTAATCAACGGCAGATAATACGTAGATTGCGAACGAATTGCATCCAGTATTCGACATAACTGTATGCATAGAAAGCGAATTTACGTACGCTCAAAATACATAAATGCGATACAATACCGTACGGGAACGAATATATAATAGAAAATGTTTATTGTTCTTTCAGATGAAATGAAAAATATTCAGTGACGAGTAAATCTTATAGTGACCTTTGACTGCACATCGGCTACGTCGCCCACATGTCTAATTCTTAAATCTATTGTCTTCTACCTATGCCTATAAAATCTCGGGAGGTGATATATAATAAGGTGGTATATAATACACAATAGTCTCATTTTATCTTCATAAATCTCAAATCTGTTTGCTGAGTATTTCCGACGAAACTTTTCGATTGCCAATTTCGATTTATCAGCAAACTATCCATATCCTATCACTAATTCGGTTTCAATATCTAACTTGGTTATTTCGGAAGATGACGTTTTTAAAGGGTTGATGTAATTCCATCAGGTGTACTTAAATCTTGCGCTGTCGATTTATGTGGTGTGATCTCAAAGATTTTTAACATGTCCTTGTATTCAGGTGTTTTTCCTTCATGTTGGAAGAGTAGTTTCCTTATTGCTATCCACAAAAGTGGAAGTAGGTAATTTGTTGAGAACTACAGAGGCATAGCCAAGTTGAGTGTCTTGCCCAAGTTGTTCGAGCATATTGTGACTCAGCATCTGGCCTTTGCCATTAATTCGTATATTTCTCCGCACCAGCACGGCTTTCGGAAAGGGCGATCTACAGTCACCAACTTGTTAGAGTTTACCTGTCAAGTTTTCAAGGCTTTTTCTAGTGGCTCTCGCACAGATGTTATTTACACTTATCTAAGCAAAGCATTTGATCTTTAAACTCCAAGCCTCTGGATACCCTTTCTACTTAGTGAAATGGATAAGCTCTTATCCGCACAATAGATCCTTCGTGGTTTTGTTTAACTTCATCACCTCGGACGAATTCCCCGTTATGTCTGGCGTACCTCAAGGAAGTCACTTAGGTACCATTTTATTTAGTTTATACATTAACGATCTCCCATCGGTGGTTAATTCCAGCCAGATCTTAATGTATGCTGATGATGTGAAACTGTTTTCTTCTATCTCTGTTGAATCGCAATCACATCAGCTTCAAGGTGACTTGGATAATTTTGTTGCATGGCGCTCTGTGAATCTTCTGAAACTAAATCTGAGTAAATGTAAGAAGCTTTCTTTCTCAAGAAGGAAGTCGTTCATTACTCAGTATTTCATTGATTCGCATAAGTTGAAGGACGTAGATACGTTCACAGATTTAGGCGACCTATTTGATTATAGGTTACGTTTCAACTTGCATATTGAGCTCTCGATAAGCAAAGCTAGGTCCGCGCTTGCTTTTATAAAAAGGTGGTCTAAAGAGCTTGATGATCCCTACAGTACGAAAAGGCTGTACATGTGTTTGGTTAGACCCATACTCGAGTATGCTTCTGTGGTGTGGTCTCCTCCATATAGCAATTCTTGCTATTTGCCCTTAGAAATTTGCGTTGGGATCCGATTGCCTCTCTTCCTCCGTACGAAAATATGTTGCTTCTGCTGTCCTTACCGTCTCTTGAGAAACGTAGGTTTGTTCTTGGCGTTTCCTTTGTAATCAAAGTACCATTGTCTCGCCTTCGTTACTTGGTGAAATAAGCTTTAATGTACCTAACCGCTTCTCTAGGTACCTTATCTTCGTTAAGCTTAGTTAGTGTAAATATAATTATGAGCTGTTTAAACCGCTCAGAGTAGTTTTCAAAAACCTAAATGACGTCTATTCTCGTTATCGGACTCTTTGACGTCCATTAAAGCAACATTGCTTAATACTCGCGACTTACCTATGTCATATTTAAACTAGCTTTTATCCTTAAAAAGTCGTTACGTTTCGAAAGTGAATTACTGTCCATTTATTATCGGTTGCCAGGCTTATGCATGTTTGCGATGGCTTAGGGTTCATTTGCAATTTGGTCCTGTACCGGTTGTAAGTGTGGCTCTATGCTGGTTGTGTACATGCTTCTTTCCTTTTTTCTTTTTTTTTCCTTCTTATTTATTTTATTGTACTTATACTAAGTTTTAATATTAATTAATATAAGTTTTGCTTTAAGTGCCGATTGAACTCGACTGTTATTTGTTTAGTTGAGTTTCATGTACAAGTAGAATTAAAATAAATAAATAAATAAATAAACGACAATAATATACTGAAGTGAAGTTAGCCCCCCAAGATAACCCACATTTGTATGGTTTATGTCTTCGCTAAAAATGTCTTTACTGAATTACAATGTATTGCGAAATGAATAACAATAAAGTAAAATAAGTATTAAAATTAAATAATCTTACCGACCGTACACATATAAAACATGCTAAGTCGCTAATTACGAACGCAAAACAAAAAATGCTTAGTTATTGCTAGTAAATCTCATGCAAAGGTACGTTACAAATGAGTACGTTAAAAGCGTGTTATAACTATTTTTAGACTACAGTTTTTTGGTATGTCTTAAAGGACGCTAAAACCTACCAGAAAAACCTAATTTCATTACCCTGTATAGGGGACATCACCTCGAAATTCGCCAAAAACCGGATTATAAAACTTAGAAATTGTAGCAATTCATTTACATAAAATTCATTTCAGTTCAATACCAATTTTTTATTTCAATGTATTGCATATCAAAAATCTGCGATAGGGATATTTCTTAAAAATTTTTTATCACTGATTTAGTGTTTTGCGTATATGGAGAGAACCGGTTTTTGGCGAATTTCGAGGTGATGTCCCC